>NC_064420.1:35857500-36157500 GCF_023375975.1 Astyanax mexicanus
TGTTTTGTTTTTTTTCAAAGTTATTCAACCAATTAACCCCTTAACAGGTCAAAATTTGTATTTGATTCCTGTTACTGATCTGAAATTATTAAGTGGAATAGAGAGAAAAAAGGCAGCTTCTCCAAGTGTTTTTAGAGTGTAAATAACTTATTTTACTGCAGATAATAAGGATTTTTTAGCACCTACACCTGTAGGCTGTATACAGGTCAAGGCATGTTAATAGGTTTAAAAGAAAACTAAATATAAAATTTATTTAAAGTATTTAATAAGGACATAATTCAGGGTAAAACTTGAGAAATATATTGTTACACAGTGTTTGACAGTATGAAATTAAAACAACTATGTTGCAGACACTAGATACTAACCCTTATCTTACTCAACAACAACAACAAAAAAAAAAACACATGATAATTGGATAATTGTAAGTTTCTGCTGACTCTAAAACTTACTGCTTAGGATTTTTTCCCCTTACGTTTTTGTACATAAAAATAGCAATTTAAAATTGTGTAGTTTATTTTTTTTACAGTGTAGGTGCTGCTAAAAGCTCTCAGCTGTCCAGTAAATCAACATAAGCTCTAGAATGAAGGGATCTTATTGAGCGCAGCGCATGTGAATGACACCACATCTTTGTGACATTTGTCACATTGGTGTGCTGGCAGTCAGAGGAAGTGACTCAGGCAACAGAGCCAGGAGTTTAACAATCTGTTCATTATGACTGCTCAGAGCAAACAACAGAGAGATAACAGCACACTGCATCCATAACAGTGGACATGACCTCTAAACACATCCTATACGCTGATAAGACAACCTGTGAGAACTGATTTCTGGACTTAATGGGCGTTAGGGGACAATGCAATAAATAACAGGACGAACCATGTTTTTTTTTTTTTTTTTCGCATCTCAGTTCCCAACAAACAGGGGACAGGGAAACCCTGCAGACCATGAGGGGGTCCCTGAGGAATGGGTTGAGAACTGCAGCTGTAGATGTTTAACAATGAAAAGAAGGGTCTGAGCTGTTTTTATATTTAGAGCTCACAGAGATTTCTATATTTGGAGAGTAAAATGTTGTTTTGGCTCACCATTGTACAAGCCTAAAAAAGTAATCTTCCTAAAAAGGGTTCATAAAACTATAGTACATGTGGTTCAGTTTAGTTCTTTAGACGAAAATAAATTGTACATGAGATGCATGAGTGTATGAACCTGCTTTAAAAAAAAGTCATCCTTTTGCTTTGACTTTTTAAAAAATAAGCTGTGAATAAATACAATTTTAAGTTTCTTTAACTTAATATATTAATACCAACAAATTATAGGCTAAATAACTGTTTCAAATAATATATATTTAAAAAAAATCCGGCATTATTGACTGCATAAACCTGAGTTTGCTAGTATTTCCCACGCCCTTGAACTGGAATGAAAAGGTTGGGGGGGGGCAAACTCAGAGGATTTGTTTAGGAGTTCAGGGTAGCTTCACTGGCCAGTGTGAAGCTGAAGCCCACCCAAGAGAAGAGATATGAGAAGAGAAAAGATAGAAGGAAAGAAGGAGGAAACTGGGGAGAAGGTGGGTGTGAAGTTGCTCGAGGGTTTATATTGGACAGAGAGTGTTATATTCATAACTTTACATAGCATAATAATATCAATAATATAGAATGATGGTAACTTGCTCTTACAGCCTACAACACTGAGGCCTGACAGCTGCCCTGACAACTATATATACAATACAAATACACATCCAAGAAAAGGTAGCTTAGGAGGAAAGACAACACACTGAAAATGTGTGTAAAAATGTGTGTGTGTGTGGGGGGGGGGGGGGGGGGGGATACATCCAATATGTAATATATGGAACCAGGGACCAATGACAAAGATATATGTATTACGAATCAGGGTGGTTGACATATTTGGCTAAAAAAAAAAGGTTTAAAAAAACAAATCTCAAAATAAAGTCACATAAATCAATAGGTTATATTCTACCAACTCTTATATTTCCAAATATATATGTTTTCTTGAAATTTACATTTATTCACTAGTTTTTAGTTTTTAGTTAATGGTGGCTTCAAAATGTTTTGCCTGAATTTTTAGCCAAGCAGACTCACAAATTTTAATATATGATTGATTAAATAGGAAAAAAATATTAATTTGCTTGTTTTTATTCAAAATCCAACTTTGTGAAATAAGCTTTTTCTGGTTTGACTGAAATTTGTGAAACATTTAAATGTAAATCCCATGAATGCTCCATAAATTTGTATAAAACAGCACTTTTTTAACAATACCTTTACAGTTTTTGACATATTCTTCTATAATTTACATATATTTGACACATTGGACCAAGAAAAGGCTGCATCATGTCAACCACCCATCAACACAATCACATATGCATTGTATACTGAAAGTTGTTTGGAAACCTTTTTTAACTGGCTCATGAAACAGTTTATTGAATGAATTTTATTAAGTTGCAATGACCCATAAGTTCACCTACAATGATAATCCTAAGGATATACTAAGTACTAAGTAAATAACCTTTAGACTACAAGAAGATATTCTTCAAAACCATGCTCACAAGTCTCTATTTTTAAACATGGTTCTTTTTTAAGGTTTAAATGGCATCAGTCAAAAAAAAATTAACACACTTAACAGCATACTGCAGTATGACTGCATCTTCTCCACAATAACTGGACGTAGTTTAATGATAAATAAGTCACTTTATTTCTTTAAATAGATCATAGTCATAGTGTGAGAAACTACTCTGTAAATATGTAAATACTGTACATGTACAAAGACAGTGCATTGTCACAGCAAAACAAACAAAAACAACAGTTATTGATCATGAGCCTTCATATGTGAACAAACACTGTACAGATAAATACACACTTAAGCTTCTGTTACAACGAAGACAGAAAAAAGACAAACAGATCCCAATACACTATGTAAACATATGCAGTGTCACATGGCTGGCTTAATCATTGGAGAATGATCAAGTGAGTTGCCAAGAGTGAGTAAATGGGTGGGTAAATACATGTCATGTACGTGTTAAAGTACAGGTTGTGTCAGAGTAATAAGGAACATTTTCGCATTCAGGTCGAACTGGCAGGGAGTAGCCTGCACTGCCCATTTAAAGGGCTCGTTTCTTTTATATATCGTTGCAGTCACTTAAAAACATTGTATCATCAAAATGAATACTTTAGAGAGGCATGTTCCTGAACAGAGATTAAGCATAGTTATAGAGTTATATATACATGTTTCCTTTAACGGGAAATCTCATTTATAAATACTGCGTAATCCAAGACTAGGCTTAATCTCAGTCTGGGAATCTGACCCTTATTTGAATGCAATATAAAGTAATTCTGAAGTATTTCTATTGGTCCAGTCATCTTAAATTTTTTAACATAATGTAAAGACCAAGTACCAGATTTGTATTATGCCAACAAGTGAAAAATTACATTTATGACCAGAGTTTCTAAAACAATTTTTTTTTATTGTATACTATGTTTTGATTTGTGCCATTGTGGTGCAATTGACACTTTCTAAAATAGCAGTCTAGGCTCATAGTATCTATATTAGTGTAATTTATGTAGTGTTTTTTTCTTTAATATCACACAAAAAAAAACATGATTTCAAAATAAAATGTTCCTGCAGCTTGTTTATCTTATATTGAGTTCATGAACTGGGAGGGAACAGTATATTGCGAAACTTTATCAGTGTTTACATGCTATATCAAACTCTTGAAAATTTGAGTGAGAAAGATTTAGTTTCCACGACAGAGTTGTGTTGTGGCATATTTTGGCCAGCATATAATTCTGTTACTTAGAGTTAGAGAGAGATATCAATTAAAATCAGAACAGCTCAGTTTGGACTTTTATAGACACTCTGCCAGCAAACATACAAACACTGAAGATACTGTGGAAGAGGCAATGTGTATTTGATTAATGACCAAACAACTACCCAGAGACATTATGTGTATATAAATAAGTTATATGTATATATATAATCTACATATCTACCAGCTGGTGAGTGCAAATACTATACCTACCAGATCTATCAGCAACACATACAAACAATGGTGGCCATGAAAATGATGTCCACAAAATGATTCTAAAAATGCATTACTTTAAGCTCAGGAATAATAATAACAATAATATTCAGTTCAGTATAAGACCAGCTTATACTAACCAGTGTTAAATGTAAACCATTAGAAAATGAGACTACAGGTTAAGTCCTGGAGAGAGGAACACTCTGAATGGAGTAATACTAAATTAAGGAAAAAAAATAAAAACATGATTTAAATTAAATGACATTAAATCCCAAACAAAGAGAACAAAATGGCTCCACAATGTCCAGCAGTTCTGACCTGCCACTTTCTTTTTTTTAGTACACTGGGTTTGTGTTGAGGTGGCACTGTGTAAGGGATTAATGAAACTAAGCACCTAAATACTGTCAGTATCAGTCAAATGGAGGATTTGTATTTTCGTAAGTTGTATTTAACATCAACTGTGTAGAGTTCCTGATCCCGACTCTTTGAAAAACCTTTCAAACTTGTCCAGGTAGCCTGGTCGCTTAGGCAGGAGGAAGTAATGGGTAGCGCTTGCCTTCTTTCCATCCTCCATGATGGGCAGAATGCATGGGTTGTGAGAGGCTGGCACGCTCTCGCAGTTCTGCCTCTGCTGGGCTTTACTCACATACTTAGGGTTGGGGGCAAAGCTCTGAGTTGGGGGCATCACTCCATTGACGTAAATTGGAAGGCTCTTGGGACTGGGGGCTCGTGGAATGGTGTAGAAGATGGGCTGTCTCGGTGGGATTTCAGGAGGTTGATCTGTATCTTGTGTATCGTTAGTGTTCTTTCTGGATCGAGACGGGATGGGGATCCTAGGTGGAACTTCAGGTTTCTCCTGTGTATTGTAGTAGGACGGGTGCTGAAAGCCCCCAGACCGGAGGTTGGGAGGTTTAAAGGACCCAGCAGGACCTGAGTTAGTCCGCCTCAGCTTCCGCTGGGGCCTTTCCTGTTGCTTTAAATTGTCCCGGTCTCGGTGGATGACCACCTGTTCAGGCTTGTGGCTGCTGACTTTCTCCTGCTGCAGCAGACCATCGTGATAAGCATAGTTAATCTGGCCACAACCACGGAAACTCCGCCTACCCGGAACGCCATATCGGAAGGGTAAGGGTTTAGAGGTGTGATCAGACACCAGTAGCTGGCTCTCGCTGTTGCTGGCGAAGAACTCCACTTCACTGTCCACTGCTTCATCAGAAGACAGGTCCCCTATGTCTGGCAGAGGCGGCAAAGGCTTGGAGATTCTCCTCGGAGAATACGGGGGCGCTTGCTCATAAACCGACAGTTTCTGGAAGGACGGGACGACCTGGTCTCCCTCTGGTGGGCTGTGCAGTGTGGAGAGAAGAAGCTTTGTTGGATCAGCAGGTTTTGCAGAATGAAACTGGTGACCGGGAAAAATCTTTTCTGCTGGGACAAACAACAAAAAGAACAATGTCAAATGGTTTTAAAATCATGTTTAGCCTACGCAGGTTGTAAATTTACTACATGAAATTGTACATGCTCGTACATCTAAAGAAAAAAATCCTGTACTACATGCTATTTGAGCTGGTTTTTAACCACAGGAGGTTCTGTAAAGTCATTTATAAGGGGATTATTTCAGGATAAAGTGTCCGGTTATTTCCCTAAGCTATGACAAATAACCTGGACAGACACACAATAGCCCAGATGTACACATCATTGTTACGAGAAATGTTATTAATGAGGAGACCATCCACTGGTTAAAATATGAATTGAGGTATGAGTTAAAGTATTTACATTGACGCTTAGCCCAATGTCTGTTTAAAGATACAGTCCTGCCCTTCATCAAAAAGACAAAAGAAACGATCAGTTTGATAGTGCGGAAAACTTCCCTTTCATATGGAGATATATGGAGTTTTCATATGGAGTTTTCAAAACAAGCTGAGAAATCATGCTTTTTGTGCATTTTTAACCAAAACACTATAACCTTTTCATAAGGGTTTTTGTTAGATTTTATCACCACATAAATTATTTAAAATGTGTTGCTAAAATAATAATCTGACTCTTGGTTTAGAGTATTTTGGTCTCCCCCTATTCAAACAGATGTCTGATCTTGTATAAGACGAAATAGCTGCTCGGTGGCGCTGCAAAGATGGGCGTTGAATAAACTGACTTGTTAAAAAGACGTTGGTATTGCATGGCAAGGGACAAATCTTGAGGCTATGAATGAAATGTGTCCCTATTTAGGTTTTAGGACATTATTAAATGTAATTTTGAGGGCAGTATAAACTCCCACAATACACATTAGAATGAAAACATTGTAGCTCACAATATGAGCCGTTTTTGCGTTTGAATGCATTGTGACTTTTGTTTCTAAACAATAGAGAGTCGTATGAAATGAAGCTCATATAAGCAGTCAGGGCTCTCTGAGGTGTCCAGCACACTAAGTCACTGCCAGTACGATCCAAGGATCATTGGTTGCAATCAGCAGCCGGAGTCTGAGCAAGCAAAATTGGCCCTGCTTTCTTTGGGTGGGTAGATGGTGCTCTTTCCTGTCATCCTCTCATCTCAGTACAGGCATCTGTTAGCTGATGCATCATAGCCGGGTTGCTGTGCTTTCCTCTGAGTGCACTGGCTACCCAGGAATACCGCATCACTGGCTGATTCACAAGGATGAATGTGCTAGTCTTCACCTTTCTAGTTTTTAGGGCATTACTAGTGATAGGAAAAATACAAATGACCCAGGATCTTCCTTTTATGGGCTCATATTGCAGAGAGAGCTCCAGGTTTAGCCAAGTATATAAGGAAATGCACTCTAATTTTTTATGGTTGTGTGTGTAAGTGGTAAAATTATGGATATTGTTAGTTTCAGTTTAATTGATAGAACCTCCCACAGTAAAACTACACCAGCTCAAACAAATAAGCCTTTATAAAAAAATAAAAAAGGAAAAAAACACAGTCAGTGCCAACTCTATAAAAAAACAGATTAAGCCACAGAAAAAAAAGAAAAGCCTACTACAGGAATCATTTATCAGCCCAGTAGGTGATAATCTGTCTTCCTATAACCTTCTGAACTTCCTGAGAAACATCCGCCTCAGAGTCAGAGGAACAGACTGTGAACAAACTGTGATAGGCTCCCTCCCTCCCACCAGTGAGGCCAGAATGTGCTGGGAGAATTCAATGTCATGCACTTACTTTCAAAGCCCGTGGAGGCCGTGCCTTGTTGATGTGTTTTCAGGTTGTGTTCGATGGGGTCAGCATCGAAACAGAAGTACATGCTGTGGAACACAAGTGGGAGATAGCTTGAATCTTGTTGTAGAGGATAGACAAGGAGGTGTTTTAATATCACCCAACAGAAGTAAGCAAATAAAATACAATGGTACAAAAATAACAGATACAGATTGAGTGTTTAGGTTTTTAAGGTTTATTACTTATTTTATTAATAGCAAAAGATACAGCTCTGGAAAAAATAAGAGACCCCTTAAAAATAATGAGTCTCTTTGATTTTACCAAATTGAAAACCTCTAGAATATAATCAAGAGGAAGATGGATGATCACAAGTCATCATACCAAGCATAAAGTTATCCAAAAGCAGTGTGTAAGACTGGTGGAGGAGAACATGCCAAGATGCATGAAAACTGTGATTAAAACCCAGGGTTATTCCACCAAATATTGATTTCTGGACTCTTTTAATCTTTATGAATATGAACTTGTTTTCTTTGCATTATTTGAGAACTAAAAGCACTACATCTTTGTTATTTTAGCCATTTCTCTTTTTCTGCAAATAAATGCTCTAAATGACTTTTTTTTCTTTGGAATTTGGGAGAAATGTTGTCCATAGTTTTAAGAATAAAATAACAAAGTTAATTGTACTTAAACATATACCTATAAATAGCAAAATTATAGAAACTGAAATGGTCTCTTTATTTTTTTCCAGAGCTGTATGCATTGAGGAATGTTAAATGCAAATTAAATCTGCTATCCACCTTTCATCAGGCTATTAGCCCTTACTCAAACTCCAAAGTTTAATTTGCACAGTATATCTATAATACATATTATATAGCAGAAAGATGCCTAAGTGTTTGGGCCAACCATATAATGACCCATTAAAAAAACAAATGTTGTACAGACTGCACAGTGATTTACTATATAGCTTTCCCAAGTAAACATGGCTAAATGCTGCAAAAATAAAGTACACACAGTACATTCCACTAGTCATTTTTACTGTATTAAAATAGATTTTATGTTTCATGTTGACACTCACCTATTCATAGCATGGTGATGGTCCCAGTATGGTCTGGCTGAAGCCATGTTTTGGGAATGACTGAACATTTACTTCAGAGCGTTTTGCTCCTGGCTGCACTCAGACTGTTATAATCCATAATCCAGCAGCTTCCAACTTCCATTCAGACAAACAGACACGCGTCAGCTCTCCACTCTGAAAGTAATACCCTGTAGTAACAAAAAAAGAAAAACTATTTAAACTGATGTTTTTTATATTCCTTCAGATTTCACACAGTTCACACTGTGTGCCTTCACTGATTCCACTAATACTGTCATCTGTAACTCCTTTTCATGTGGATCAAACCGAGGGCAGGCTTTTTGAAGTGTAGTAATTGCTCAACCCTGGGGTCAGCAGTGGGAGGGTTTCAGAACCTTTTCCCCTCCCTCCATCATTCAGACCTTCCCTAAAATGACAGAGTAATACCCTGCCACAGCCCCCTTTGAAACAGACCCACTGGGGCAGAGCTTAATGAGTACTTTAAAACTCATTCACAACTAGAGAAACATTTTCTGTAGCCAGACAAATATCGAGCAGAATCTTACAACACAACTAAATCTGGATTTATCAATTTAATAAGCAAAACATAAACATCTAATTAAAAATATATATATATACAATTAAGATAAAATATTATGATTAAGTATTGTTCCTACGTAAGCCAAATAATTATTTTCTGTGGTTACTTCTGGTTTACTGAAAGTTAATTAAGGGAACACTTTATCGGTTCTCTATTCACTTCATGGATTTAACAGAAAAAAAGAAAAGTAAATAATGTCTTGAAAATAAAAAAAATATTGTTTAATGTTTAGATTATGATATTCTGTAAACTACTTATGAAAGATTTTATAATGTTTATATCTTTTGATCTTTTTAAGTAATAAAAAAAAAATCATAAGATTTTCCTTTAAAAAACCTTTGTTAATCTGGCCATTTAACTCCATATTATTGCCAGTGAATATAATAGTAGGAAACAGAAAGAGTATAAATATATAAAAGTGCTTTTGTAATATTAGGTGTCACAGGACTGCTTTAACAAGCCTGGAACTTCCAGTAAAGCATGATTAATCATACAGAAGTAAAGATAATAATACGAAGGGCTATGAACTATCAAAAAGCATTGATAAATAAGTGAGTATAACACCTGATATCAATTTATACATTAATAGAGGCTGAATGAAATTAATTGACACATTTGTGAAGATGTGTGACTGGGTAACGTTTTGTTATGTTTTGTGCAGTAGTCTAAAAAAAATATATAAATATAAATTATATTTAATAGATAGTTGTACACTAAATAATAATAGGAAATACAAAACAAATAATAGTAAGACATGTAAAAAGAAACAATTTACATGCAGTTACGTTGCATTTTTAAAACGTATGTGAGAAAATGCTTTTAAAAATTAAATTGTGGCAAACAGGCTCAGAAATATAGAGAAATTTATCTTTTGCAAAAATTCTGTTCTACAAACAAGGCAAAAATTATGTTTTTATGTTTCCTATAGCTTTATTTGTGTGCATATAAATACCAAACACCTCAGCCACTAGGCATTCAGCACAGTCTGCGCTCCAAAACAAACCCATTCAGAAGGAGGTGGGCTGGCATCCGAGTGAAATCCAGAGAAAATCAATGAAATACCAAGGTAGCCTGCATTACGCAACTTATCACATGCCCAGCCTCTGCTCCGCTTCAGTCAGAACTCAGAAAGACTGAAGCTTACCACCATTAATTCCCCCACTAAACAACCCGCATGTACATGAATGGAGGCACTTTACAGCATGAATAGTGCTTTGTGCTTTTGTGATGGGGAGAATGCCTGTGTATTTTCAACAGGAAGGACTCATGCATGAGGTCAGGCCTCTGCCTCCACATGCAGGACGGAGGTATGAATGAGAGGAACGGAGGAAGCATGGGCCGAGCACCTGGAGGAGGGCAGTGTCCATTATCAAGGCCATCCCACACTAAAACAAACAGGACTGGATTAAGCCAGCTTGACTCAACGCTATGACACAGCACAGACACCCAACAGAACATTTCACAACAATACGCTCTCCACCGCGCAGGCTTTCGTCATGAAATCAATGAAACGTGTGCACACACTCACTCACACACACACACACGCACACACACACACACACACTCACACGCACAACTATGTATGTAGGCTTGTGGCACGAGTCCATGTAGCTCCTTCAACACTGAACAGAAGATTATACTATGTAAACACAAGAGCACGCCCGGGTACATGCTACGTGACTGGCAGCAAAACACGGCAAAATAAGTCGTAAACACATTTTTCACCCCATGAAGATCCTGTCAATTAGCTTCAACAGCATAAAAAAAGAGAAGAGAAGTATAGGTGGGTGAGGTGACATCAATATATTTGTGATTTAAATACAATTCCATGATACAATTTATGTCACATATCCATTTAACCAAAACTGGGACCATTTAAAATACAACTGTTAAAATTTTGTGATGTATTACTAATTTTAGTGCTGACACTTTTCATATACTCTTGTATGAGAATATTAATTAATGCTAATTATGTTACATCATCTACAAGACATCTAGACCTCACACAGGGAAAACAAAGAACAAAGTCAATTATTCTCTCCAGGAGTACCAGGCATGGATGTCATGTAGCATTACCAAGTATCACACCTACAAATCCATCAATAACAAAGCCAGCGCTTAGACAGTTGCGCCACTCAAAAGCCCAGTACGGATAAATAAAACATTAATAGCACTAATGATGTCAACAATATTCTTTAAAAAATTCAAAACAACCACGAAGAAGAAATTACAAATCCAAGGAAATCATCATGAATACTAACTCATGTGTTATTTCTTGTGCATTTATCTTGTCTTGTCTAACTCATTAAAATGGTACATTAAAAGTGAACACATTGCAAGACAGGGACTGTAATAATACCCACTCCATCTGGCGACTTACAATATCAAAAATAATACCAACCAAATAATTCTTATAAAATGTGCATTCCATACTTCTATGTTTCCATACTACATAAAATACGATACACATCACAGGGTTACGATTTAATGTATTGAGACCTGAGTCAAAGAAGGCTTAATTTATCTGATCTGAAGACAACACTGCTATTTAGTCAAGGTCAAGGTTTAAAAACAAAAAATATGGAACAAATATTAAAAATCTCTACTGTGTTTTTAAGAATCAATATTTTGAGAGTATTGCAAAACATAATACCATAATTTTTAAGCCAGAAAAGCAAAGAATTAATTAATTAACCATAGCTGCATCAACTGCTGATGAGGAGGACTGTTTTCAATAAGTAACTCAGTTTTGATTTAGGCTCTTAAAGCTTGAATCCTTTTAAACTCATCGGAAACACTGATGATTTGTGTTTTTTTTCCTCCACTGGTAAAACTCAGCCAGTGTGCACAGCTTTGTATTACGTTGTTTTTCCATGTAATTAGTGAATAATAACCATTTGAAAGTAATAAACACCAAAGGCTTGGAAACAATTACTAAACATGCGCCTACCTCATAAATGTCCTGATTCTCCTGAATTCACTATTTTTATATGCTGTAAAACATAGTCCAGATTTCACCCCAAACTCTCCAGTTCTGAAGGAACTCCTACTGTGTTAGATTAACTCCAGCTCTGTTCCTCTGGGTCTGGATGGAGTTATATAAACACGGCTGGTGCCTGAGGGACGTGCTGAGAACGGACCACTGGAGTAAATGTTAAACTTTATGCTATTCCTGTCAACCAGTGTCACAAGCTGTTCCCCACGGTTTCAGGACTTGCATCAATATTGTTCCAAGAATGACGTGATCGACCCTCTACTATCAACAACAACCAGATTCCCTGCAAAAGGAGAGTTATCAGCTAAAGCTATGTTACACTCTACAATATTTCAACAGGTTTCTGTCCTCTTCAGTTCTGTTGCAACTCTGTTCCTCTCACACACCCACAGAGAGCTCCCAAAGCCCAGCTGTGACTCAGGTACCAATCATCCCGTATGTGGGCTATTCCATTACAGCCATATCAGAGCTATAGTCCAGCACATATAAGTTAAATCCATATCATTATATAAGTCATTATTTAGGTTATTAATGGCATAAAGAACTACTTTTATACACATATAGCCAGCATTTAAATCTGTATAATGGAGTCTTCATTATATATATATATATTCTTAGATGAAAAATAGAGCTCTAAATACACAGTTGTATGTTATGGATAATTATGGATTATTGCTTTAATTTAAGCTTTTATGTTATTTGTATACATAACATATGTTTCAATACACAAATAGATATATGGAATACATATACAGCACTCTAAATAGCCCATTTGTCAGTCCCTAAACACATATTACAGACATTAACAATCCATATATACACAGCACATTAAATCCGTGTTAAATCAGCACACGTTACAGATATACATTACTATAAATATGTATATTACTTCACATAACTTAACAAATCTGTATATTAGATGCATATATCCTATGCTATTAGAGGCACGGAATGCTCGTAAAACACAGCTCTTATTCCTTAGTCCACATACTGAATATTAAAGACTAAAAGCATTCTACATAAAAATATCCTAATCTTTAGTCCATCAAACTGTATAGTAAAATATATTTAGGGCTCTAAATAAATATGTCATATTCTTTAGCCCAAAACCCAGATATTAGAGATTTTAAATTTAGTAAACTACGAAAAAAATATCAACAATGTGTATATTAGATATACATGACTATTAATAGCCGATCCTTTAATTCATAAATAGGCATAGTAAAGACTAGTAAAGATAGTAAAAATCCATAAATACACAGTCAAGCACATAAAAAGTACTTTACTCTATATATACATTTTTTAAGTGGAAAATCTGTACTGTATGTAAGACACATACGTGTATATATATATATATATATATATATATATATATATATATATATATTGCTCTAAATATCTTATTACTCAGTTCACAAAACTGTATGTTTGATATATATAACTCCATATATCAATAAATCTGTATCTGAGGCCCATACAGGGCTCTCAATACACACATCACTTCAGCTCTAAATACACATATTCTAGGCTATTCTTCAATACAATTATCTGATTATTAGAGACATATAGTACTTTAAATACATAAATCACAAGCTATTCCTCAGTTCACCAACCTTTACCTTTAGCTATTATGTACATAAAGAGCTCCTAATACAAGCTATTCATCAGTTTACACATTTGTATACTAGACACATTTAAATCTCTAACCACACATATTCCACAGAATATGTTCACAGATCTGTATATTTAGAGAGACATACAGAGCTCTAAATACACATATCCTAGGCTATTTCTCAGACCTCAAAAATGTGTATTGGAGCGATACATAACTCTAAATACACATTTTATATTTCTTAGTTCACAGATTTGTATATTAGAGACATATATAGAGCTCTAAATACAAATATATTCACCTTTAGTCCACAATTCTGTTCATAAGTGACATACAGAACTCTAAATACAAATATTATATTCCTTAGTTCACAGATTTGTATTTTAGAGACATATATAGAGCTCTAAATACAAATATCTTCATCTTCAGTTCACAATTCAGTTTATAAGTGACATACAGAGCTCGAAATACACATATTTTATTTCTTAGTCCATACCTTGTTTAATAGACATATATAGAGCTGTAGGTACAAATATCTATATCTTAAGTCCACAATTCTGTTCAGAAGTGACATGCAGAACTCTAAATACACACATTATATTCCTTTGGCCACAGATTTCTATATTAGAGACCTATATAGAGCTCTAAATACAAACATCTTCATCTTCAGTCCATAATAATGTTTATAAGTGACATACTGAGCTCTAAATACACATATTCTAATATTTAGTTCACAGATTTGTATATATTACTCTACATTTCCAGTTCTTAAGCCAACAAATCTTTATTCACTCGCATGTAGGAGAAAAAACACAAACTCTGAAACAAAATCAGCATAAACATCTTCCGTACTTGTTTGGCTATTTTTTTTTTCAAGTTATATCAATAAAACCTGTCCCAGTGGCCCTCACTCCACCCTGTATCCTCCAGTAACACATCTGTAGCTAGATTAGATACCCTCAGCACTCTGACTATAGGAAAGACTGGGCTGTGGTTCACATGACACGTCAGAAAGTTATGAAGAACTCACAGCTGACTGTAGAACATCTAAATGAACGTCTCCTAAAGAGAAATAACTCTGTCACTCACGGGTTATTGATTCTTCTCTCTTTTTTCCCCGGAAAGAGGCTGAAATCTCTGCGCACTTCCTCCGTCACAGCCTTAATCTCTCGAATGATCACACGTGCGGGCGAGCCACAAATCAACCGGCCAGCGGAAACTCCTTATATGGACTGATGACGGCAGCACGCAGGCTCCGCCCCTGCTCTTAAAGGGACAGTACGCGCTACAGTGAACTGAACTGGGCACGGCAGCATTGTGGGAGTTTCTCAGTACTGAGAACCCGGAGCACAGAGTTCTAGTTCTTGGAAAGAACTAGAACACAACAACAACACAAACACAGCATACATATCAAACATGCTGTGTACTGAATACTTTACAGAATTACATTACATTATAGTATTATAAGAGCTAAAAGAGCTATAAGTTGACATCATGTAAAAAAAAAAATATATATATATATATATTGTGTTGCCTCAACTTATTAAGGCAAACTAAATGATTAAGGCATGGGACACCTTATTAAACCATGGAAAATATTATTATAGGCATGGGGATTATAAGTCAGTGGACAGCTTACTAAGGCATGGGAATGAGATAATTAAGTAATTGGGACAACTTATTAAGGCATGGGGACCATGTAGTAGTTATGACATGGGGACAACTTATTAAGGCATGGGAACAAGGTAACTAAGGTATTGGGATGCCTTATTAAGGCATAAGAAGTAGATAATTAAGGCATGGGGACAAGATAATTAAGGCTTGCGGATGACTTATCAAAACATGGGAACGAGATAATTAAGTAATGGGGACAATCTATTAAGGCGTGGGAAAGAGATAATTAGGATGTGGGGACGACCTACTAGATAATTAAAGCATGAGTACACTTTATCAAGACATGGAAATTAGATCATTAGGGCATTGGAACCAGGTAATTAAGCAAAAAGGACAACTTATTAAGGTGTGGGAATGAGATAATTAAATTATAGGACACAACCTAATAAGGCGTGGAAATGAGACAATTAAGGCGTGGGAAATAGATAATTAAGACCTGGGGAAGTCTTATTAAGACATGGGAACGAGATAATTAAATTATGGGAACGACTTATTAAGGCATGGGAATTAAGTAATTAAGGCATGGGGAAGACTTATTAAGGCGTGGGAACAAGATAAGTAATGGGGACAACTTATTAAGGCATGGGAACTAGATAATTAAGGTATAGAGATGCATGATTAAGACATGGGAGCAAGATAATAAAGGCACGGGGACGCCTTATCAAGAAATGCATAATAGATAATTAAGGCACGGGGATGAATTACTAAGGCTTGGTAATGACTAACTAAGGCATAGGGACTAGATAATTAAGCCGTGAAGATTATTTATTAACCTCACATCATAACTACCCAACTGAATAAACAATTTCTGTTAGGATCAAACTAAGGATGAACTAATGATAAACTTTTTTTTTTTTAAAACAACTAAAATTTAACTTTAATGAACTTTATGAGATTCTCTTTTTTGCTTCATTTTTAAAAACAGAACCAGGTAAACAATTTATATTCTAACTAAGTTGGCAATGAATTCTGGGTTTTTCTGTTCATTTTCATTGGTAAGTCACAAACCAATGCATCCTTGGTTTTTGGGGATAAACAAAAATACATCCTTTAACTTAAGCTTTTCTTTGTAAATACAGTTTTTCATATCAGAATTTAACTTGTGCAGTGAAAGATAATGTCAGGCAAGAATACAAGTTTCCCAAAATACCATGGCATATTCAAAATTGTCCAGTGTTTACTTATTCTATATTTTAAACTTGAAAAACTCATGATCATCAGATTTTCACTAAACTGTTGACTCTTAATATTGGTCAAAATGAGAATATTCTATGAGAATACACAGCTTAAATGGATTAATGTGTACATTTACATACATTTACACCATATTACATGTACAAACCCCGTAAATGTACCCATTATACATATCAATACATTGTGTTCATTTATGTGGGCTCAGTGATAAAATGCAACAACTGTGCATAAATATCCCCTGTGGTACAGTTACAGAGGTGTGTGCAGAAGAATAATAATCAACCAGGCATGAATCACAGTCATTTTCAGGCCATTTTTAGTACAGCAACAACAAAGGCTTTAGAAACCATAACACACCCACTTAAATATACAATGTGCATTTCCCTGTTAGAGTCATAGTCATAGTCCTGAGGTGTCCCAGGCTCTGTTTCTGCAATTCCCTAATTAGGGCTTTAAGGATTCTGCTTCAGCAGCTGTGCCTGGCAGGAGCACAGGGGCCTGAGCAGCTATGTCACTGCATGCGTGGGTGTGAGGAGGCGGCTCTGCAGGAATTGCAGTTCATGTGGATTGACACAAAGTATGATGTTTCATTTTTTAAGGATGATAAGACAGTTCTAAGACAGTGACTAGACTACTGAAGAACACAGGCAGGGCTTTCAGAGGAATTACAGTGGAGGACTAAAGAGGCCTGAAATACTAAAAGTGCTCATCTTTCTTCCAAACCTTATGAGATGTTCAAACAAAGGCATTGTTGTTAATTATACTGTAAACTGTCTTTTAAAGGTTATAATGAGGAATAAATGCAGCGTTCAATTAGAACATTGTAATTTCCTAGTGCCAAATAAGAAATGTTAAATAGGAACAGTCCACCAGGTCGGATTTTTTCTTGGAAAGCCCATGTTCAGAAAGAAAGATGGCTGCACCGTACATCAACAATTGTTAAAGCAGCATTATACCACATTAAGTTACGACCCTGCAATGTGATTGGCTAAGAGGTGTTCTATGAGTGCCGTTATCAGCCAGTAATGCACTGTAACCAAAGCTCTACATGTATTACTCTGCCACATACAAGTAACCTAGCAACAATGTAGTGTTTACAAGCCAAACAGCGCAGCTACAAATAGAGCAGCAATGGAACTATTTTAACTCGCGGAGTGTTTATAACCAAACAGATAATATTTTCTTGTCCTCTTTAACTAAAAAATGGAACTGTGGTATAATCGCAATAATACAGTTGAGTGTATTATTGTTTAAGTATTAAACAGTTCATTAGCACTTCTGTCTATTTGTGTGTCAATAAATCTGGTGTCCATCTGTACAGTACTGATATTTGAATGTGCAAAATAATGCAATGCAATAATGCATTGTTATGAATAGGGATCGCTATCAATGCTAACTTAGGGCCATGCTAACAATGACTGCTGATATCTGAATATCTAACTAGAACACAGTTAACTTGACTGTGATGGAATTTCAAGCTCTGATGTCCAAATGGAACACTAGTTTTACACTGTAAAAAAAAAAACTTAAAATTGTTCACCTTAATGTGAACACGATATTGAATTACACCATAAACTATAGCAAACTTATTGCCTCAACTAACATTATTAAAGCTGATGTCTGTAAGTTTTAAGATTTGGGGGATTTAGGGCCCTCTCTGGTGAGAATGGGTAATTGCATCGAGCATGTGGAAGAATCATTTTAAACTGGGCAGGTGTGATGCGGTCTCTTTTCAGAGCGGATGAATCTGATACCAGGTTATGTTTAGTCAAAGAGAGAGAGCGCAGTCACGAAACTCTCTTCACCAAACACCAATATGATATTAATCCTGGTTTTAGAACAAACTCTTTTTTGGCTTCAGAGCCTGCTTCATTCCTTTGTTTCTTCGGTTTTACTATGAGTGAATGAGCTACTGAGCTCTGAATTTGCTTTTCTGAAGTCTCCGTTGCTCCACCAGCCGCTCTTGTTCAGTAAAACTTAGCCGGATTCTCTTTCAGAGGCTGTACGTGTGGCGTAAGTACGTACAGACGTGTGATGTGGCCAGAAGAACTCCTGCGTTAAGCGACCCGACACCCCAGTTTTAGAATTAATATATTAGGCTTAGCAGTGATGGTCGTTCCAGCACACTGGTAATATTAAACACAATATTCTGTCCCTTTTCCACTCAGAAATGCTTATGCTCAATTTGACTCTTTATTTAAAAGGGGTACACTGAACATTTATGCAGGGGTTTTCACCAGATGTTGGTCAGGCTATTTGCATATTGGGCATGTCCTCATCTCTCACTCGCCCCCACTGGCTGCTGCTGCCTTCTCTTGGGATTTATATACTGTATGTGTTATATAATAATTAACTGCCTGGCCTCAGTGTTGAAGGCTATAAGAGCAAGTTGCTGTGTTTTGTGGTGCACAGTGTAAATATATGCTGTCTGGGTCCAGCTGGTCATATCTGCATTAATGTGAGCTTGTATGACTGATAATAAGACATACATAAATTCTCATAAATTCTCAGTTACTTACCTAAATTAACCAACAATATAGTGTCGTGCTCATTATGTAAGTTTGATTTATGTTAAATGTGACTGACACAAGTTAACTGTTTTAATTGATTATAAAGGATAGTCAGCAGAACTACACAACACAAAGTGATTTCTTTAGCTGACTCAATGCAAAATATTAAAGTGGACCAACTTATATACATATGGTTCACAGATTATATTTTAATCGACTCAACTTATTTTCTTTAATTGGACCAAACGTCTAGGGTTTTCTGCAAAACTTAAAAATATACTAAAATTAGGCCAGTTAAAACAATAGGTTGTGTTGGTGTAAGTTGGTGAGAGTTCATTTTTTTTACAGTTACATAAACACACATTTTATTAAAGGCACATAATTGTCAACGAGCCAAAATGAGCAGCAACAACTAGTACAAGTATCTCCTTTTAAGCTCAGTGACTTATTGCGTCTCTGAGGACCTAAACAATAGTTCAGCTGGGCTGAGAGCTCTGGGGGATATGCTGTGGTGGTCTGAACTTCAATGAGAAGGGTCAACTCACTTCCTGTCCCTGTCTCACAGTCCCACACACAGCTGCTGGTGCCATATATCATATATCAACCATCTTTTTGAACTGTTATCGGATATACAATATCATCCTGACTCATTTGCCACACCCTAAGTTTGTAATCAGATAAGAATATATATATATTGGCTTTTATAAAAGGTATATATAAGTCCCCTTATATTTAAAGGGCTTGTATAGTGTGTACACAATGTATGTACAGAATGTAAAGAACCTTTTAAAGGTTTAAATCTAGAAATTTTATATTTTGTAGAGATTTGGGTACTCTAAAACAGTTACATCACATCACATTGGCATCACATTACTTCATATTAGAGAAGGAAAAACAGGTCTCGTATAGTGCCAGAAATGGTTCTTCATATGAAACAATAGATAAACTCTTTATGGTGCAATATGGAGCCGCTTTCTTCAAAAAAAAAACACATACAAGAGCTTTTCCATCAATGACAAGAACCATTTAATCAGGCAGCCGAAGGACCATTCAAACCTTCAAGTGGCTCTTCCACTTCCACCATCACAGTTCTATATTTAACCACTGCCTTTACTAAAGAACCCTTGAAGAACCCTTTATTTATGTGTTTAGTCACAATGAGAATCCCATTAGTAGCCGACTACAAAAGTATGTTTTCAGATTAATATGTCTAAAGTTCGTATGACTATCTTGGAAATTCACAATAAGAATGGGACAATATGGAACATAAACCCTAGGTGATATCTCACTATAAGCTATAACATCGATATGAGCTCTATCAGCTTTCTTTTTATCAGCTTGGCTTCCTGCGAGAGCAGGATTGTGGAGAACATTTACCATCCAGTGGGACTTCAAACAGCCACAAAATCAGCCGAGGGACCTGTCAAATCTGGAAAACCGGGCCTCTTCAGGATGCACTCGAGGGTGTGTGGTTAGAATTGAGTGATTCTTGGTAATGGTAGATCAACATCTAAAAACCACAAATGACTTCAGCAGTAACCCGACTCTTGATTGCTATTTCATAACACAAAAGTGATCAAATACCAAAGAAAACCATATGTTTGCGGAACTGACATGCTACAGTTGTTCCTCTGTTCCCAACGAGAAGCTCAGAGATCTTTTTCATCTTTTGGCAAATGTGGATATGTCAGCACTGCAGGACAAAGACTTCCACATATTGAAGGCTTAACCCTTGTGTGGTGTTCATATTTTTGTTACTCGTTTACTTTGTTACTTGTATTTAATTCAGCAAAATTAAGCAATTTTACATTAATGCTTGCTTCACCTAAATTGCAAGCAATATAAACAACTTACATGGTTAATATTTGCGCTTTACCTTTCTTTTGTTACATTTCTTTCAAAAAGTGCTACTCTTTTTTTATTAGTTTTTTAATAAAATGAATTTAATTCAAGATATGAGTAGAAAATGTGTTTAGTTTCAAATTTACAAATGAATCAATGTTCATTAGCCCTTGGCCAAACATACTGTATGTAATATAAATGGTTGGGGGGGGGGGGGGTGTACAGTGTGTGTTTATCGAAAATGTGTTTTGATATATGTTTTTCACAAAAAATGAGCCAATGCCAATGAGTTTGAGTTCGAAAAAATATATTTTTAGTATCATTTGATGAAAAATGAAAACGGGTCCCACAGACCCGAACACCACACAAGGCTTAACTCACCACTGCATGCTTTAATATAAAAATAAAGAAAGAAATCATTTAAAACCAGAGTACAACCAGTGATATTTAAGGCCTTCCGACAAAGAACCTTATATGAACCATTTCACACTTTTATGATAAATCAGTTTTTGCTGTTTTATGTTAAGCGCCTTTATGAATCTAGAAATATAAGTTGAAATAAAACAGTTTTCCAAGTGGGGTGCAGAGTGGTTCAGGGAACTCAACGCTGCTGCTATGATCGGGAGCTGCTATGATCGGGTTCGAATCCCGGTCATGCAGCTTGCCATCAGCTGCCGGAGTCCTGAGAGAGCACAATTGTCCTTGGTCTCTTTGGGTGGTTAGATGGCACTTTTTCCCCTCATCACTTCTAGGGTAATGTTGATCAGCACAATGCATCTGTGAGCTAATGTATCAAAAAAGAGGTTCTGTGCTTTCCTCCGTGCACTGTGATGCTACTCGGCATTGATGCGTCAGCAGATGTTCGAAAAAGAGGCGGTGGCTGACTTTACATGTGTATATATTTCACCCTGGGAAATATATATGGCTCACTAGCAGCTGAATGGGTGGAATTGGGGAGAAAAAAATGAGAGAAAATTAGAAAAAAATAATCTCTAAATGCAGTTTTAAATTATTTGAACTCCACTGGCTGTGGTTTAAGGCTCAAGATAAATAAAAAAAATCTTCCTTTTTTTGTAAGGATAGCAACAATATATATATAACCTACTCACAAAAAACATGCTGATGCTCATCTAAACATTATCTGTTCTTCCTGTATCAAATATCTGCTCATTAAATGCTTTGGTATGAAGAATCATCCTTCCCTCTTTTATTGCATGATAGAGCTGAGTGTAATTGAGGTGGTGGAACCTGCCTGGGCTGTTGAGTAGCTTTTTCTTCATTGTTCTGATAGGCTGTGCTGGCCGACGACACCCACTGCATTTTTCCAATGAGTAAGTTCCTTTGTAACCAACAGCACCAATCAAGTCTCAAGGGTGGGGTGACACAGAAACACTGGCTGTCCCTGTCACTCCATGGCACCACTATACTGCAACGCCTGTGACATGGACACACACACACACTTCATATACATCCAGAAAAGGGTGACGTATAAACACACAAAGGCTCCTGAATTGTGAAGAAAAAATATGCAATGAGATGCAAATGAAGCACAGCTATTTCAGAGAACTGTGACTGAAATGTGTCTGATTTCTATTCCATTCATGAGACGCCAGTTCTCCTACAGGGTGCAATTCAAATAGTACACTTCACAAAATGCAACTTACAAAAAAAAATTAAAATGACAAAAACATTTTTAAATTGAGTCAACAAGAAATCCTTTGGTCAAATGTGATATCAACTTTTTAAAGGTGAATGACAAGAAAATAAGTCACACTACATGTCACCTGTCACCATGTCACTTCTAAATTAAATATATTTATTCATATGTAAAATAACTTTTTTACATTCTGAGAATTTAAGGGTTTTTAAATTTCCTACAGGACATTTGGAGAAGCTGCCCATTCTCTCTCTACTTCACTTAATAATTCTAGATCAGTAACATGTATCAACCCAAATTCTGCAGGTTTGAAAATAGACGTAAAAACTAGACAAACAGAACGAAACTAAAGGTTTGGAGGACATGAACTGTTTGTATTTGTATGAGTTGCATTCCGAAAAATATTGATTTTAAAATGAAGTTCAGAAAAGGTCCAATTTTATGATTTTATTCATTAGACTTTGACATTAGCAGATTTATTTTAATATTATTTTCTATTTTCTATTACTATTACAATTTCATTGATGTTCCTTATCAAACATGAAAACTTTTTATGTTACGCTTAAATGTATAAATCCTCAAGATTTAGTGGTGTAATGTCAGGGAGAAAATTATCAAAAATCCTGGCCTGTTAAGGGGGTTAAATTAATCTGACTTATAAGTAAAGAATTTATCAATAACCCCAAAACAAGCAGAATGAGCTTGACAGTTGAGTTTTTTCTTTCCCATGTTTTAAGTGAAGTGAAAATAACAGAATTTGTGGAGGAGGAATGTTACAAAGCCCATCAAACACAATGTTTTTTCCTAGCTCCATTTAATACAGGGTGTTCTTGCCTTTTAGCTCCAAGCAGTTCCCTGAGTTCCCTCCCTCTTTCAGTCATAGGTTTTCCTCCCACATTATCATATGCTGATGGCATGGTTCCAAATTACGTACAAATAGTTCAATTTGTGTGTTGAATGAGGATAAAGGTACAGTACATTCCTTTAGCAGGGAAAAGTGGAATAGGTATGCATTCTTTTTAAAAAATAAGACAAATTATAATTAAATAAGATGTCTGCAGTCAAAGGTGTACTCACCTTGAAAAAGTAGTTTTAAAAACACCACACTGTTACAAATTTCTGTAGTTTTCACTCAATTACTACTGTTTAATCAACAAATGCTAACAGTAGAACCTGTATACAGCATGCTACTGCAGAGTCACAAAGCATTACGGTCAGAATTTGTACATTAAATTTTAATAGATGCCGCTGGTGATTGAGTAGATTAGTGTTTAGTTTGGTGTGAGAGTAACATAAGCCAACTGGATAACTGTTTGTGTGTGTGCCCAAGTATATCACTGGCTTGTAAGCTAGCTATGTGTGCTGCTGTGCTAGGTTGCTAGCTAGCTAGTGCTAAAGCTTGTCCTTTGTTTATCATTTTTCTGTTGCCAGATAATGTGGTTCTTTGCACGCTTAAATGTGTTTTTATGATTTTCTGTTTGTAGGTTCAAGGCAGCAGTATTGTTAGTTCACAAAAATTTCAAATGAAATCACAAAATCAAAATATTTAGTATCTATGTACTTAATACATGTCTTAGAATGTTAATGTAAATAAATAATAAATAATAAATGTATAAATAAATAATAATAAATAATAATAAATGTAAATACACCCTTATAACGTTAATAGAAAAGTGCATTTTAGTATATTTTTAAAAGTACGCTTAATATGGAAATATACATACTTTTAGCATTAAATTAATACATACCTAAATACAAACTAAATATACTATAAGCTATATTTAAATACAACATAAAAAACATTAGGTTGTGTTTTTGAGTGCTTTTTTTGTAACTTCTGAGTATATTGTAAATGTACGACTTTACATATTGATTCACATATAGTGTACACCTTAATGCTACTGAAAAAAAACACTGCAAAATAAGCAGCATTTAATGCAACTACATATATTTTCTATCAACACAATGTAAAATTTAAAGCACATTGCTTAAAATATATTTTATGGAGAAACAGAGAAAATATTTTTAATGTTTTTTAAAAGTATATTAAATTCAAAACGCACTTTAAGTATACTTTACCTAATTTAAACATACTTTTAATGCTCTGAAGTATACTTCCTTTTCATAAGCATAGTATATAATGATTTCCCATTACTAATTCACAGTGGTAAAATGCCTTTGAAAGAAGTGGAGTAAATACATTACATTACAGTTATCTATTTTACAGTGCAACAATGCAATACAACTGTGTTATCTAATTAAAACTACTAAAAGACGTCCACTTGAGGTTACCACCCCAGTGACAAACAATAGACCCTAAAAAGGCAGTGTTTCAAGAGGAGCAAATACACAATCCAAAGTTTTTTTTCCACATTGAATAACACTTTATTTTTTTTTACTAAGCTTTGTGGTCTAAAGACACATGCAAACACAGTACCAAGGAACCCCTTAGAAATCTATCCTCGAGGCGTATACACTTTCCCAGGATGCTTGGGAATTTGCAACAAAGACAAAGTCATTCCACTAAATATGTGGGCAAGGAAGTAGCAAGGATTAACGTGATCTGAGCACAAAAACAAACGACTCCATGGTAAGCAGCTGCTATAAAAGGCCAGTTAGGCTGGGGCTTAGAAAAGAAAGGCGTAATTACGGTGGTTTGCCTGGGATACGGCAATAGCAGGATAGGCAACTCAATTACCCGTGGTTCCAGGCAGCAGAAAGGGCATGAGGTTTGCATACCCAGCAGGGCTCCTTCCGCAGAGCATTGTGAAGAAAAGGCCAACACATTAATCTACTCCAAAAAGTGCTTTTTTTCACTGGGGGGACGAAGTCAGAGCATGAAAGGCTCTGTGGAATACAAAAGACCAGGGCAGTGAGCAAATATGGGGAGTTGTGGTAGAGACATTAAGTAAGAAAGTGTCAAGATTGCTCTTCTTTATCTTAATCTTTATTTAAATTTTTTTTTACAAAATTTTTAAAAATATATATATTTTTAATAATATAAGATTAACAAATAAAAAAAAAACTTGATAAAGCAAATGTACACTGATATCACAAACATACTTGCACAATACTGGCTGTTTGACAAAATGTGGTGTTAATCTGGCTTGAGGGACAATAATTGAACCCCAGTCTGAACTCTAGACACTTGTGTGTTTTGCACACAATACCAACTAATTATATTCTTCACCAGGGGGAAATAGTCTGTTTAATTTCTTTGTTTAGATGTAAACACAGTCTTTAGGAGTGATTTGATGTGTCAACAGTGATGGTAAGAGGAATTAGAGAGCATGATGACTGACACAGTATTGCATGGTTGTTCTGAGAGAATGATTAGTTTATTCCTGGCGTAGATTTAGATAAGGTAGATTTAGACCCAATCCCATTTCACCCTTTGGTCCTACCACTTACCCCTACCCCTTGTTTTCGAGTGTAACCCCTTGGAACAGAGTTACATCAGGATCGTTAAAGTTCAGTAACCGTGCTGCTAGTTAACTATTTAATATTGGGGCTTTATCTTATTATTGTGCATTTCTTAATTATTCTGTGATGGGGAGCTGAAATTAGCTCTGATTGGCCAGTAAATGAGTCTCAGACCAGTGCTGCTTTCCACTCTGTTTATTCTGAAACAGATTAAACCAAATAAATCTTCACGTCTTGCAATGAACGGCTGCAGGTATAGCACACATCCATCTTAGAGCTCTGACTCGTCTGAGTGTTCTTTTTAAAACAGTATTTTAACATAAAATGTACGTGATCGTATAGCTTGTTTTTCTCATAAAAATATATTCAAAAATTAACAGAGGAAAGCATTTATCTTATAGCACAACAGCATTAGAAAAATTAATTAGTAACATATTTAGAAATATTTATCGAACATTTTTGGAGGGAAAATCTAGGGAGCAACATACCTGAAACAGATTAAACCAAATAAATCTTCACGTCTTGCAATGAACGGCTGCAGGTATAGCACACTGAGGTTGTAAAAAATAAAATAAGATAAAAAGGGATTAGCTTAATTCACATTTTACTATAGAAAGCATGAGTTATATAATGCGATATTATATAACTCGATAAAGTTAGCATTTCTTATCAAAACTATATAATAAAAAAAGCACTAGATATTTTTTATAAAGTTATAGAACCGTGTTTTTAAAGTTTTTAACTAGATAAAGATTAGAAAATATATATTTTAGAGAGGAACTGCAGCAGCTACAAACTATCCATCTCAGAGCTCTCACTTGTTTGATGGATGTACGGCAGCAGCAGAGGGACACAGCCTGCAGGGACGTCAAAGCAAGAAATGAAAAGCTCCCAAAAATATATTTAACCTTTTTACAAAAATATAAACTTTCACAAAAAAATAAACTTTTTAGACATTTTTTACCCATTTTTATAATAATAGAGCAATTTTGGTGAAACTCATTGATATATTATCTGTTAATTCTAACTCTGTTACACTAGCTACTGAGGCTAACTACTAGCAATCTTTTTTATGCCTGTTATGAAGAACAACAATCATAAAACATTGAAACTACACAGTAAACTATGGTAATGTAGTGCTAATCATCACTTTTAACTAGGAAAATATTTACATTTGTGGGTTTATTACCAGTGATTCTTATACTCCTATGTTTGAAGTGTGCATCTAAAATCTCCGTTTGAATAGCTAACAAGCCCTATCCCTTCACCCTACCCCTCCAGCGTAACAAGAATCGGGACACCACTACAGTGTTTTTTTCCAACCATGGTGCAGTGTTTCCAACCTGCAGTGTTTTTTTCCAACCATGGTCACAAGGCTCTTGCCCTGAATATTTTAATGCTTTTCCTGCATTAACACACCCACCTTAACTCAGTAATGGGTTGTTGTGAATGTGCTGATTAGTTGGATCAGGTGTCCTGGAGGAGGGAAAACACTAGAAATCGCAGGTCAATGAGCCTCCAGAAACGGCGTTGAGAAATACTGTTCTACAACAAATCATTTCACACCAAACTTACTCTGAACAGAATTAACACCAGAACATTTTGTCTTTCAATGATTTCTTTGAAGTGTTTTTTTTTTTCTGAGCCCAAGGAGTTTCAATGTTACTTGCCAATTGGATCACTTTTCTTAGCAGAACTGGTAAAGTTCAATAAAATGTGTTGGTTTCTTGGTAAAAACTTGACTTTCCTGCATAGTGCACATATTTTGTGTAGGGTTAATTTCAGCAAATTTGGAACGCTATTCCAAAAAGCCTCAGAATAGGCAATATTATTTATTATTTGATGTGTATTTGGAGTCTTTGTCCTTTTGAAACACCAATAGCTTCAACAATAAAAATGTGCGTTTTTGTAAAATGAAAATGTTCAAGCTGATGTTTTAAGATTATGCTGAATCATTTTGAAATTATGATTATTCTATAGTTCTACTAGCAGCCAAACAACCCTGATCCACCCTGGGTTGATTCCAAAAGATTCTCTAAAAATGTTGAACTTGTGCACCAAATGTGTGTTTTGTCTTTTTATAGATGTGTATTGTATACTGATTCCTGATCAACAGAAAAATAATGAGTCAAAGAAATCGCTGAAAGCCCAATATTGCA
Organism: Astyanax mexicanus; assembly: GCF_023375975.1. NCBI lineage: Eukaryota > Metazoa > Chordata > Actinopteri > Characiformes > Acestrorhamphidae > Astyanax > Astyanax mexicanus. The sequence continues at coordinate 35,885,426 of NC_064420.1, forward strand.
ATGACATTTGTGTCCATTATAAGAGTACGTAAACTTCCGACCACAGTTGCTCTGTTTCCATATACAGTAAATTATTCCATCCAAAATAAACTTTTCCAGCCTACTAAAGCAGTAGATACATCCAGCAGAAGCCTACGTAAAGACAATAACACTACTGGGGTACATTATCTCCAGTATTTCAACTTGAGTGTTGCCTCACTTCCAGTGCTCTTGAGGATTTGAATGTTTCCATCATTATACAAGGCCAGTGCAGATAAAACAGTGTGTTTGTGTGTGTGTGAAGAAGTGCTTAGTCATGAGTGTCCGGTGTAAGTGCGGAAGCAGCAGTGGAGACGCCTGTGGATTCGGACCTGCAGATTTCCAGCCAGGTCACTGCCAGCAGTTTGTTTTGGAATCCAGAGGAGCTGCAGCCCCCTCTTTTCAGCCCTTGTTCACCTCATGGCCTACATCCTGTGACTCACACAGACTTACATAGTCATGTTTTACAGTAACACTCATTTTTATTTTTCTCATGAGCTCACACACCATCTCAAACTGTACTAATTAAGGTTAATTGCATCACATATTCCATTACAAATAAAAGTATTAGTCTACAACCTTTACATCAGCCTAAAGTTTAAAGTGGATAAACTCATTCAAATTGCTGCCTCTTATCTCTTATCTATAAATACCTCTACTTAGGCTAAGTTCACATTTCCAGGCTGAAGTCACTCAAATGATTTTTTTGCTCAGTGTGTCTCAGATCTGATTTTTTCATGTCTGTCTGAACGTGCCAAATCAGATTTGAGTCACTTTCATATGTGGTCCTAAATTGGATACGCATCCGATCCATGGACATGCGACATAATTGTAAACAGTTAAATCAAAATTCATGCATTTTTTTTGCTTTTACGCATGCGCTACATGCTTCTCTCTCACACATCTCTAGGTGCAGCTGTGCAGCTATAGCTGCAAAAAAAAAAACAGCAAAAGCAAACCACCTGTCCTGTTTTTCACCTCCTCGACCTGAACATGTACTTCAGACCAGCTGTTAACTCCACTCCAGCAAAAGATGCTCCACATATGAGCTGCTTATGCATCCATTTCACCTTTATAAAGCTACAATTAGTCTCTCAAACATGACATTTTTGTTGTTGGTGAAGAAGGCAATGTTTATACATATATCAATGTGTACATGTGAGGCGTTACAGGCACAGATTTGTTCACATTACACACAGATACAGGACATTTAAATTTGTGAATGAACCTTCAGGATAGCCAAATCCAATCTGAGCACTAAACTCCCTGATTGTTTGCTGATTCCACTCTCAGCTCAAATTTAAAAAAGGCAAAAAAATTGGTGAGGTGGTTTGGTAAAGGCACTGGGTGATGTATGGGTTTAGAGGTGGGGCAGGAGGGAGAGCTGATTGGCTGAGCTGCATCAGCAGCAGTGTGCCTCTGATAGCGGTGAGACGCAGATGGTTGGATGCCAGCAAGAATTGTTGTGTGTCTGCATACCAGAGTACACGGACACATCATCCATGCCTATAGTTGAACCTAAAAATGCTCTGCAGAGGCAGAAATTACCAAAATAAAAGTGTTTTTTAAAGCTTAGGAAATGTTTATAAGAATTGTAAGCAGGATGTTTCATTATTTAAAGAAACACATTTCAGCTATTAATGGAAACAATATGGTTTAGGGTTTTAGTGGATATTTAACATTTTAATAGTAGAAATCACTCTAATATTTTTATTTTTTATTTTGTTGTTTACAAACATTTGAGACAACATGTGGTAAAATCAGAACACTAGCCACAAATACAAAATAATAATACAATAATAAAGTGCATTTGGAATAAAGTTGCATAATTCTATTTATAAAAACTATAAAACTATTAAAAAAAACTTTCAAATGCTTTAAAAAAATAATGTGTTTATGTACCAATATTCATCTTAGAAACAATACATGAGTGTGTTGATTTACAGATGGGAACTGAAAAAAAAACAATACTAATAAAAAAGTCCCAGCATCTTCTAGTGGGTTTTTAAACCTCTGCTGATTGGTAGATATGGCACAATCAGGTTAGGCTAAATTGAACACTTTCTTTTGTAAGATATGACAACTTTAAATGTGCTCTATCAAAAGGTTAACATTAAAGGGTCGGTCTCACATTTCTTGCCACAATTTCATGAATACTGAGGATTTAGATCTGATTTCCAAAATGAAAGATAAATCTGCTGCTACTTTGAGTATTTCATGACTCAGAGCAGATAATACTTTCAAAACTTTACTCCTACTCATGATGACACACACACTTGCATATGATTTCCTCTGGGCCCTTCCCTTAATACTTCATTGTCAATCAGTTCAAAATCTATGATTCAATTTGAAACCAAACACTTCCTACAGTTTATTAAAGATGAATATGAAGTTTCCTGTGGTTCTTCTGTGGGTTAGAGAACATTTTCCATGTGTAATATTTGATTGGTGTCACGCCTGGCCCTGTTTCCTGTCTGTCCTTGTGCCTGTGTTGTCCCACGTGACCCGTGCCCCTGTGTTCTGCCTGTGATTTTCCATTACCTCATGTCTCATTTGTAGCTCCACCCCTTCCCCAGGTGTTTCCACTCCCAGTGTGTTTCCTGTTTAGTTATATAGACTTCCTCTGTTACTTGTCCTCTGTCGGTCTTTGCACTGTCCCCCGTTGTCTGTCCCTCTGCGTTTCTCTGTTTTCAGTGTTTTCATAGCCTTAGCCCGAGTCCCTTGTTCTTTGTTTGTAATATATATTTATCTTCCTGTTTATTCTGTTATTTTCTAGTTCCCTGTGTTTTCCCTAGTTTATTCCCTTGCCCTGTTTTAGTTTATCCCGCCTAGTTTTATAGTCTCCCCGTTTGTTTATCTTTAGTATCTCTTGTTTGTTTCCGTGTTCCCTATTCACCTGCTTAGTGTTTAGTCTTTAGTTATTCCCTGTTTATGTTCTTAGCTCTGTTTAGTTTCTGGTTTAGTAGCCTCCCTATTTGTTTTAGTTTTATCTTGCCTCCGTTTCTTGTTTATTTCTTTGTTTCGCTGTTCTTTGTTTATTTGTTTATATTTATTTAATAAATTCGGCCTACCTGTGTTTACGTCTGCCTCCTCGTCTCTCTGCCTGGGTCAAACCCTGACAATTGGTCTGTGAATGTAATGTAAATGAAATTATACACATGTTAATGTCATTACTCAGAGGTGGAAAACAGTGAAGTTAAAAAGATTGTTAAATTTATTACAAAATGATTACACCCCTCCCTCACAGTCCCTCACATTAGAACTATGCTTTCTTAAACACATTGCAAATAAAGAAAGTTGGTTTGAACTCTTTACAAGGCTTTGATTCATGAAGAATGATCATTTTATTTATCTAAACCAGGGGTGTCCAAACTAAGGCCCGCGGGCCATTTGCAGCCGGTTTCCTTTTTTGGAGCGGCCCGCGAGGTATTTTAGAAATAGAATAAAAGTTGGCCAGCTGTTAAGCAGGTTTTTATAATGTGAGATTCAAAGTTTGAACGCTAGGTGTCAGAAACGGGCCAAAGAGTCTAAAAGCGGAGAGAGTGCTCAGTTTTAGCGCAGAAAAAACGGGCCAAAGAGTCTAAAAGCGGAGAGAGTGCTCAGTTGTAGCTCAGAAAAACGGGCCAAAGAGTCTAAAAGCAGAGAGGGTGCACAGTTTTAGCGCAGAAAAATGGGCCAAAGAGTCTAAAAGCGGAGAGAGTGCTCAGTTGTAGCGCAGAAAAACGGGCCAAAGAGTCTAAAAGCGAAGAGAGTGTGCAGTTCTAGCGCAGAAAAATGGGCCAAAGAGTCTGAAAGCGAAGAGAGTGTGCAGTTGTAGCGCAGAAAAACAGGCCAAAGAGTCTAAATGTTGCCGTAGTTAAGGGGTTTAATATTAAGAGACATCATGAAATGAAACATCAATTTGAAAAATCTTTGTTTACACAACACTTTCAAAGATAGATAAAGACAGTAAGTCAAGTAAAATGATGTGTAAATGAAAGTAATCAGGAAAATGTATTATTTAAAGTGGTATATTTCATTATTTGTTTTATTAGAGTCTGTGGCCCGTGACTTCTAATATATTTCTCCTTCTGGCCCCCAACAAAAAAAGTTTGGACACCCCTGATCTAAACTTAAATGTTACTTTGGTTTGTGAAATATTGTATGGTCTTATATTGTATTGTTTGTCATTTCCTTTGATACATTATGTACAGTATATTGCTTTTATCTGTCTTTTCCTTTGTTATATAACCTGACTGCATGTTTAACCTACCTTTTATCTACCAGAGTAATATAAGATGAACTTGGATTTTAATTCATATTCACAGACTTTTTACACATAACAGAGATAAAACACTTTTGACTCCAGAGAGATTGTGCACTAGTCTACTGTGCAGTAAAACCTGCTCATATATGACCTCTTAACAAATCTGATTAATTTTAGAAACATTTAGAGAAACAAAGAGTGCAGAATTTAATGAAAAGAACACCCCTATAAACTGTTGAGAGCAGGAGATGATGGCTCATGCTTTGGACTTGTGTTGCAGTCAGCGGCAGCTGACTACCTCAAGAGGTGCAAAAATCTTAAGGTGGATAGACCTCAAGAGAGCAGTGCATCTCATGCAACTAGAAGATTTACTTAGCACCGATTATGCAGGTACACAAACCTTTGGTCTAGATCTACTTTCTTTTTTGTGTGTGGTTTTATATGAACTGTAAAAAGAAATTAAAATATAAAAGTTAATTTCTTATAAAGTAGTTCAAGAAACATTTCTACAATAATAGTTTAGTGCAATTTTAAGTTTAATATAACACATCTTTAAAACATTTTGGTGTTTTTATCAAAAGGCAAATTTGACAGTAGGAGATGAATGCATCAGTCTCCCATTATTGCTATCTGATTTCTTTGCTGTCTGAGAGAAACTACACACTGCAAAAATATATATCTTAGCATGTGAAAGCATCTTAAATGTCGTCTATACAGCTAGTATTTTTAAATTAGGTATTCAAGTAATATTTTAAGAAGCAATTTCTAACTTGGTTATATTTCTATTTTATTCCATTTTTGTATTGACAGATACTTTATTGATCTCAAAAAAAGAATGTTTAAAACAAGCAAAAAAAATCCCAAGAGATATGACACTTTCATTTGATTAAAATACTGAAAATGGCTATAAACTAAATTGTTTATTTTTGTAGAATTCTGCAAATGCAATGCAAAAATGAAAAATGTCACATTTAAACTAGGCTTAAATACAGTGCAGGGATACTGTTTTGATGCTGTTTTATTTTTACTATTTAATCTAGGTCTGCAAGTTAAATAGCATGTTTTTAGTCCTGTAAGGAAATAATTTAAATAAAAAGAGCCATAAAACAGACACTTAAGTGCAAATAAACCAGGGATGTGTACCTTAAAAACAGCAAGTTCACTTTATCAGGCATCCTAAACAAGTATGCTTCTGCTACCTATAGAACTAGCACGGACCCAGTATGTGTTTGTTTGTCACTGAATCCAAAACCTGCAGAGGGACAGATTTATAAGCAGATAAATCAGTGTTTAGAGTAGCATAGACAACAGAGTGAAGTGCTGTGCAGAAAAACAGGCATGCCCTGCAGTATCACACCTTTTACAAGAGCCAATTAAAAAAACAGGATGTGCGATGTGCACGTGACACACCAGGACAGTTACAGGAATATCAAAAGATAGCACAATGACAGGAGTGCAATAAGGAAAACACACAATGCTGAATGCAAACAGATCTGCAGGTGCACACAGTGCATTCTGCTAAATTAGATCAGACCTGAGTGGAAACATATACCCTGTTTACACCTGGTCACTGGAGAGACTGAGGCCTCTATCTCTCCAGCACACAATCAACAATCAACCCAGTAAAATAGAACCTCCACTAACAATTGCTGTGCAATCAGTGAAATTGCATAATATCAGGTTTCAGTCTAACTAACTATTGATGCATTCTATTACCAAGGTTAGTTAATAGTTAATAGGTTAGTTAATAGTGCATTTGGTTACCAGCCAAAACAGGCACATGTCACTCCACTGCTCATTGAGCTCCACTGGCTACCAGTTGCTGCTCGTATCAAATTCAAAGCTCTTACAATCGCCTACAAGGTGATGACAGAACAGCTCCTTCCTACCTGCACTCGCTCCTGAAGGCTTACGCTACCTCCCGGCCGCTGCGCTCCTCCAATGAACGTCGCCTCGCTTTGCCAAACATTCACACAAAGCAATCCAGACTGTTCTCATACAGAGTTCCCCAATGGTGGAACAAACTACCTTCCACTACCAGATCAGGAGAATCTCTCGCTATCTTTAAGAAACTCCTGAAGACAGAGCTCTTCAAAGAGCACTTACTCTCCTAACACCTCTAACACACTAACTACTTCTAACCCCATTTCCTTCTTCCCCTCCTTCACTCCTCTCTCCCATTATTTCCCTTTGACCTCCTGTCAAAAAAATTATTTTTACCTTTAACTTCTATTACTTTTGTACTTCAGTATTGTAAGTCGCTTTGGACAAAAGCATCTGCCAAATGTAATGTAATGTAATGTAAAAAAAAAAATGTACTGGTTACAATATTTTCAGGACACAGTCCAGATACTAAATCACTAAACCACAAGAAAGGATTTGTCAGTTAGAATTCAAGGATTCAAGGAGATTTTATTGTCATTCGCATCACATGTGGTACATGAGGTGGAACGAAATTGTGATCTCACGATCCAGTTTTACACCCAAGAGCTGTTATTAATAGATATATAGATAAAAAAGAATACAATAAAAGAAATAGAATATACAAAATAGATAGATAAATATCCCAAAGAATAAAAAAAAAAATAGAGAGTAGAAAGGTTCAGCATTATGAAGTCCAGAGTGCAAGTGTGCTATAGCAGCATGATAATGTGAATTAGAGCAGTGGAGATAAAGTGTCTCAGTGCAAGTAAAGTGACCATGTTGGTAAACAGTAAACAGTAATTTGTCCTTGGTGTCAGTGCAGTGTGTTGTTAAGTGGAGTTTAAGAGTCTTACAGCTTCCGGAATGAAGCTGTTTCTGAGTCTTGTTGTTTTGCACTTAATGCTCCGCAGCCTCCGGCCTGAGGGGAGTGGGACAAAAAGTGCGTGTGCTGGGTGGGTGGGATCCTTCCTGATGCAGGTGGCCTTCCTGCACCTGGAGGTGTAAATGTCTGTGGTGCTGGGGAAGCTAACTCCAACAATCCTCTGTGCAGCCTTCACCACCCTCTGCAGTGCTTTCCTGTCTGCAGCAGAGCAGCTTCCATGCCACACATTGATGCTGGAGCACACGACGCTCTCCAGCATCAATGTGTTAGCCAGATAGCTTAAGCCCAAAGTCAAGTCTGCCCAATAAGATAACTGAGATAACTAAGCTAATCTGGCTAAATGAAAAACGCTGCTTTGTGGTGTAAACCAGGTCATAGAAATGCCTAATGCACATTCCTCTGACCTCCAGATTTAGAACCATTTATCAGTGTTGCTAAAAATGTTGCTTCTTCTATATATTCTTTAATATGTCTCTAAAAACAAAAGAGCTCCACAATTATTACAATGAATTAGTCAATTCATTTGTTTTGCTGTATTGATGTCTGGGAAGCCAGTGTACATGTGTGTAATAATGTGCTTCTCTCTGGAAATTCGAACTTTGTACAGTGCCAATTTACAGAGAAAAAAAACACTATACACCAAACAACAGAAATCAAACTCTGTTAAAGTTTAGCTACAACCAGATCCCTGGATAGACCAAACATCAGTAGATAAACTAAAGGAGCTTCAGAGAAAACATCAAAACCAAGTTAGACTGAAGGGCCTTAAAGGTTACTTGGCTGAACCTGAAGACACCTTATAAAACTTATGCCAATTCTGCCCCCTGCAGGATTTGGACTATTACTACAATCCCACAGTAACTGCTACCACCAGTTGGGTCAGATGAGTCCGTCACAGTGCCATTTTTGTCCCCAGGAAATTACATGTTAAATTTGCACACAAAATAACTTGTAACTAATAACATAAAAATGAATGAGTGACAGTAACAGGAGTCAGTGCCAGTAACTGGAGTGAGTTTTAGTAACAGGAAAGAGTATTGTCCCCTGGTTTATTTGATTTATTAATGTGAATATTAGTAAATGTAAACCACTTTTTCCATTTCAGTTTGGTTCATTATTTATCAATTTATTTAATAAATTGCAGGATGATACATTTTATCAATTTCAGGTCTTCTTGAAAAGATAAAAATGTGCATGCTCGTATGGTATTTTTTTGTCATAAATATAAATTGTTTAACCTTCTGCCTGAGTTAGACCAGTTCATGTTTTGAATAGTTAAATATAAGTTATTAGATTCAAAGTTTAAAAAAAGTTTAAAGAAAGACAGACAGAAGTGAGAAAAATGTGCAAAGAGTATAAAAACTTTGGTAGAACAGTGTATTAGATGGTTTTAAATAGCCAATTATCAATTTTCAAAGCAAAAGTGCAAAACGTTTAAAACCCATTAACCTGTGTGAACAACTGGTTCCACTATGTACTGTTACATTATAATCTCAGAGTGTTATGTGATGTAACATATGTAAAAAGATTTCTATTTACTGGAATGGTGAAATCTCTCTCCTGTTAAATTTTACCAAAAATACACTGATGTCTTTGTACTAAAAAGGGGAGTACCATGTGTTTGTGTTACTAATCCAACATAAACAAGCACAGCTTAGTTCCATTAACCAACTGACAGCTGACTTTCAGAGCAGTTCCTGCAGAGGACGGCTGCTCATCCAGAGTTCAAAGTCTGCAAAACCACCCAGCTTTATATAACACATGTTCTCCACTGACCGCAGGTCTAATGTCTAAACTGCTCTGACCAGAAACTGTGTTGGCCCAGTTTCCCAAAAGTAGTAGAGTATAATGCTTTTTGGCACGTTCTGTTCCACATTCTGTGTTTTTAAGTTTTGTATTGCTTTTCAGAAAAAGGTCTGTTTACTGTATTATTTAATTAGTTCTAAACACAGATTGAGGGCCATCAGGATCACATATACTAAATATACTAAATAATTTTGTTTTAAATCACAGAATTGTTCACAGTTATGCTCCTATAATGCCAAATTCCATTTTCCTTGAAAGCAGAACAAATCTCAGATAAAAAAATTATGTTCACATAGTGAACATCAAAATATAAATTGTTTAAAAAGATTTTCAAAAGGAAATTTCCTTTTAAGAACAGTTGCTGAAAAGGTTCCTGCTAAAAAAATCCTGGTGCTGGTTGACCAGTTTGGTCAAGATTTGTTGTATTGGTTGTCTAACTTAATTAGGCTGCTTATACTTGTAGACCTGTTAAATCATTAAATTCAATACATTATAATATAAGCTAAATTTTATATTATGCAGAACACAGTGCAGAGCCTGCTTACTTCTCTACTATTTAAAGACACACATAAAACATTGTGAAACATTACATTACATTTGGCAGACGCTTTTGTCCAAAGCGACTTACAATAGTGAAGTACAAAAGTAATAGAAGGTAAAAACATCTTTATATAGGGCCTAAAGGAGGTCAAAGGGAAGTAATGCGATAGAGGAGTGAAGGAGGGCAAGAAGGAAATGAGGTTAGAAGTAGTTAGTGTGTTAGAGGTGTTAGATGAGTAAGTGCTCTTTGAAACAAATGCAGTGTAAATTAACTACATCTTTATTTTTAGAATTACATTCATTTATGATGGTTTATCTTTGATTCTACGTGAAATTGTTACATAGGACTGCCTACAAACATTTAAGATCATTACTACAGATACGCCACATAAAATTCATTTTACATAATATAAAAAATCAGTAGAAAAATCACAATAAAATCTGATAAACTGAAAACAAATTAATTTCTGTTGTCACTGTCTTGCCCCAACAAAAAATAGTGCACTTTATTTCTAATACAAACTTGTAAAAATGATCAGGAATGTCCTGTATTTTACACATTAAAACAGGTAAAGTAAAGTTGGTGTAGATCCTTCATATACCAGTGTTCTTCTCACTTTTAGTCATGATCAGTTCCACAGAACACCACCCTGTTCTCTAGACGGGAACGTTCAGCCTCGAATACCAGTCTGTGACTCTCTAACGTCTCCTTCGGTCCGGACTTGATCAGCTGTGGATCTTCATTCTATGTCAGTTAAAAAGGACAGACATACAGTGGTTAGAACTTTAAGACAAATATATATCATTTTTTAAAGATATAAGTAAAAATTGATGTGGATGTGATTCTGTAGAGTTAATCGCTTAGGATCATTATCACCCACTGCGCTGTCCACTATGGGTGGTAATGCCTTCTATGATGTATTCCTGGTACACATGAAACACTGTGAATCCAGGAATGTTAAATGCCCACACAACTTAATGAGGTAATGGAATGTCTCCTTTATCTGGCAACACACTTTTCTCTTATAACTCAAGTCACCTTGCCATAAGTGTTCAATGTATACAAGATGACACCTCAAAAGTTACAACACTTCAGGGTCAATTTACATACTGCTGTTCCAGGATATGTCAGTGTATATACTAACGCATTCCAAAAATTAGAATATCATTAAAAAAGTTACTTAATTTCAGTAATTCGGTTCAAAATGTAAAAACTCATATATTGTATAGATGTATTACACACAGAGTGATCTATTTTAAGCGTTTGTTTCTTTTATTATTGATTATGGCTTACAGCCAATGAAAACCCAAACATCATGTCATCTTCTGGTGTTGTTCCACTGTGTTATATGAAGTCTAAAGTAAGTGCAGTGTTTTCCTGGGAAATCTTACAGCACTTCATGCTTCCCTCTGCTGACAACTTTTATGGAGATGGGGATTTTAATTTCCAGCAGGACTTGGCACACTGCGCACACTGCCAAAAGTTCCAATTGGTCTTATATAATATTCAAATTTTCTGAGACACTGATTTTTGGGTTTTCATTTATTTCATATTACATTTACAATGATATTCAATTTTTTGGGAAGCACTAGTACACTTATTAATACTTATGTTAGTAGCATGGTGTGCATGTGTTAGATTGAAAGTATGTAACTAACCGCAACAGCTGAAATGAAGGCAGAGACAAGGTGATAATCTGCCACCCCATGACCACCGGTGTTGAAGTTTCCAGGTGCGCTTTTAGGCACTGTATAATCTGTGGTCTTCTGTGTAAGAAAGTCGAACACTTGGAGATTCTTTCCATTGCAGGTCAGCTCCCCCTGTGGGACAAACAGAAAAATGTCAATTACTACTCAACACTAAAATCATTGACAATATAACAAAACATATAATCACCCTACTCTACCTACCCGGCTGCCTTGAATACTCGTTTTACGGTTGCATATTTCTTCTGTAAACGCCACCATGCTAAAAGAAGCAGTGAGGCCTCCTTCAAACTCCATGTTCACAACCTGAAGAGAAAGGAAAAAATTAGAGCATATGGTGGGCCTTCAATGTATACCTCTTAAATCCTTTATATAGCCCTAATCAGATGGAATTAGTTTCGCAGGGGGTTCTGGGGTAATTTTCTCTTTTACGAAGGGTCCTCTGTGATTTTATTCCTGTCCGGAACGACCATGTATGTGTGTTTCTCAGACGTCCTCTGAAAAAATTACAGGCTGAATAACCTACTGTTACAAACTCCACAGTCCTCCGGTAATTTTAGTCCCGTCCGGACAGACATCTTTCAGTTTCGTCATCTCGTATAATAACATAGCTACTTGTCCACTGCCACGCACTGTAGTTAAACTTTGGGTGCACGTTTCCACGGAGATCCATGTAAACACAAAAGCGAGTAGAAATGGAGGAGCTACTGAACCCTGGATGCAAGAGTTTCACTGAAAAGAAGTGTGAAATATTTTTTACAGACGTCCCCCTGAGAAACCAATACCGTCCAGATAGGGCTTATGACTATATTAACAAAGCTTTATTTAAGCCATTTCACACTTTCTGGCAAAATTATTTTAGTGTTGTGGGTGGTACGGTGGCTTAGTTGTTAGCACATTCCACTCCCAGCACTGTGTTTTCTTGGGTTCAAGTCCCTATCTGGGTGGAGTTTGCATGTTCTCCCTGTGTCTGCGTGGGTTTCCTTAGGGGACTCTACTTTCCTCCCACAGTCCAAAAACATAGAGATCAGGGGCCTCATGTACTAAAGGTGCGTACGCACAAAAACATTGCGTACGCCATATTTCACGCTCACGGTCTGATGTACTAAATTTGACTTGAACGTGTGAAAGTGCGTTCCCCCACGGAAGTTTTGTTTTGGGCGTACGCCTTTTTTTTGTGCGTATGTATTGTGTTTTCGTCATTTGGCGACACTTAGAGGCGATGCATTGAAATTACAACTATTAAGATATCCTTTATGCACACATTGAAGTAAGCATTATTGGGTAAAATAAAGTAAATTAATCAGACAGTTTCATTGTCTTACAGAAATAATCGTTTAACGTGTTTCCACTTAGCCTAGATCAGGTTTGCGCTGGAGTTGTTGGAGATGCAGCGTTGGCATTACTGGAAAATACTGCTAATGGCCGAATTCATTGAGCGCGCATTTTCCGTGACCATTATGTTTTTTTGGCCCATGATGATGACTGGCTTATAAGCAGTTTTAGATTTCCAAGAGCATAAGAAAACAAGCTGAGTGCGTGACGTGTGTCTTTTTGGTAGGCAACTCATTTAAAGCATTTAAATGAAAGCATTTATCTTAGAATAATAAAACTTAAAACATGGGTAATTATACGCTATGCGTATATAATTAGGGGTTCGAGCACGTAGTGCTAGAAACCCTATTGTAATTGTTCCGATTATTATAGTTCTTATTCTTTTTCTGCCATAGAAGTGATTGGGCAGAAGAAACCGTAAGGCCTACAGGGCTGAGACTTGGTCATATGGTAGTACTTCTCACCGCTACTCATATTCAAAAGATGAGCCCGATCGGCCTCAAGGGGGCGCTTTGGCGAAGGTCAACGAGTTTGGCCTCGTAACTCCTACGCCCTGATAGCTAAATTCTTGCATTATATGATTCCTTGGTTAATGGCAAATCAAAAAGGTCAATAGAACCACTAAGCTCCGCCCACTTAGATTTTTTGCTATTTAGCATAATATGCAAAACCTACTTTTGAGAACTTGTCCTAGGGTCATTGACTAATCCTGTCATATTTGGTGTCAAACAACTCAGCAGAGTCCCATTCTCAATAATTATTAAAAAAATCTTGAAATTTGCAAACAGTATGGCCGCCATATGCAAATTAATCTTACCGTGGCACACCCAAATTTACTTTAACAGCTGTAACTTTTGAATGCTTAAACCGACACTAATGCCACTTTAGACCTTTGATGGCAACATGATTCTGAGGTAGCATGTCAATCTGTGTAGACATACGCCCCCAGGGGGCGGAGCCAAAGCTAACAATCTGTTTCTCAGGAACCGTACGAGCTATCAAGCTCCCGTTTGGCATGTATCATCTATGGCCTATTACCAAATGATTCACTGAAGAAAAATTTGATATGCAAATTTTTGTGATCGCTATTAGCCAATCAGATTCCAGCAAGCTTTTGACAGGCTAAACAATGACCAGTCAGGACGATACTTATACCCTACATGTATATGAGGGCCTTCTATCATCCATTAAAATATGGCATTGATTGGCCTCAAGGGGGCGCTATAGCAGAAAATCAGTTATATCTAAAGGTACAAGTGGCCTAGGCTTGTTATTCTTTTTTAGTTGTATACTTTGCTGTAGCCTTTACAACTTTGTAATTACATGTGTTTACCAAAAATGCAAAGATTTTCATCAGTGGCCAAAAGCGTAAAAATTGCTCTTTTCGAACTTGTCTTTAAGTCCTTAATCAATCAAAACAAATTTGGTCTTGATGCAATCTTGAGACCCTGTAGGTAAATAATTATCAAAAAAATCTTGACATTTTAACTATTTGAGGCCCATAAACCTTGATCAAACATGTACGTGAAAGCCTTTTCAGATTTATTTGGCCAAAACTCTGTCAAAGTTTAAAACATGCCAAAACTGTTGAAGCTACTAATTAACAATGACATTTGAAGTACATCTGCCAAGTATGAGCCAAATAAGTCTTCAGTAGGCTCTACAGTGCAAAAATAACTATTTTCAATTTATTCTATTTATCGCTATTTTCCAACCTAAATGGACAGAAGACAGGAACCTTTCACCCTATCAACACACAAATTTATACACATATATAGACTGATAATCTGATCTTGATTGCAAATTTTCAGCCAAATCGGACATGTTTTGCCTCTACAACGGCTGGAAAACTACATCGATTTTGTAGGCCTCAAGCCTGTATTATCGCTTTTTTCAAATGTAAATGGACAGAAGTCAGGAACCTTTGACCCTATTGACACAGAAATTGACATACTTATATAGACTGATATTGTGATTTTGATTGCAAATTTGAGCCAAATCAGATATTTTTTGCCTCTAATATGGCCAAAGAGCAACAGCCATTTTGTAGGCCATAAGCCTGTATTATCACTTTTTTCAAACCTAAATGGTCAGAAGTCAGGAACCTTTGACCCTATCAACACACAAATTTACCTACATGTATATACAGACCACTTGATCATGAGTACCAATTTGGAGCCCAATCGGACTTTTCTTCTCTTTTTAATAAATAGAAACACACTGATAGGGAATGTTCTGTCTTTCTGATAGAGTGATAGATTTCCAGCAGGTTATATGTGGTCTCTTGCTGCGCTCTGGCGGTCATTTGGTGAAACAGTTACAGGTGAATTATTCTAAATAAAAGCTCTGCTGAACTTATTTAATCTTGCTTGTCTTGCTTAATTGAACATCTCTATCCTTCTTGGTCATGCTGGTCAGCCACCTGGGTCATTCTTGTTTATGCTCCACCCAATTTTTTTTTTTAATTTGCATAATATGCAAAACCTACTTTTGAGAACTTGTCTTTGCCTCCTTGTCCAATCATGACATGTTTGGTGTCAAACAGTTCAGCAGAGCTTACTCCTCAATAATTATTAAACAAAATCTTTAAATTTATAAACAATATGGCCGCCATATGCAAATTAGTTTTTCCATGGTGCAGTAAAATGTCTTTAACACTTATAACTTTTGAATGCTTAACCTGAAACTAATACCACTTCAGTCCTTTGATCATTACATGACTCTCAGATACCCTGTCAGTTTAAGTAGACATACACACCCAGGGGGCGGGGCCAATGCTCGATAGCTGTTTCTCTAGAACCATACAAGCGATCAAGGTCATCCTTGCCAATTATCATCTATGGCCCATGCACTAATGGTACACCAAATGAAAATTTGATATGGACACTTTTGTGGTCACTATAAGCCAATCACATTCCAGTAAGCTTTTGACAGGCTAAATGTTAATCAGGTCAAAACTTATACACTATTATTGATATTATTGGTTATTGATATGTGCCCTTTTATGCCTCACTGCTAGGCTCTCCAAATGCCCACTAGAGTGCAGCAAGAGACCACATAAAACCTGCTGAACACTACAGCACAATTTATCAATGCATTTCAACTAGTTTACTCACACCAATCATCTAGCATTGTCATTATGGTCTTTATGGTCACGCTGTTCACCTAGCTTGGTTATGCTGCCCATCCAGCTAGGTAATTCTGGTCATTCACATTGGTCATTATGGTCCTGCTGGTCATTCAGCTTTGTCATTATAGCAATGCTGGTCATCCAGCTTGGTCATACTGGCCAAACACCTTTGCCATGCTGGTCATCCAGTTTGGTGATGCCGGTCAACCAGCAACATGTTTTAAGCCTAACTGGCCTCCAGGGGCCTCTTTGACTGTAAAGCTCGAACCCCGTAAATCGCCGCTTGCGGCTATATTATTATTATTATTATTATTATTATTATTATTATTAATAATAATAATAATAATAATAATAATAATAATATTATTATTAATAATAATAATAATAATAATAATAATAATATAACATTATACTCTGAGTAATTGAGGGAGGAGTCGTGGCAAGTGTGCTGCTTTCGTGCATTTGCGCTTGATTTCAAGTTGATTGTGATGTACTAAGAGAAAGTACGTGGAATTCTGCCTACGCACGGTTTGATAAATCCGGATTTTTTGTGCGTACGGAACTTTTCAGATCTGAGCGTACGGAACATTTTAGTAGGAAGTCCACGCAAGTCTTAGTACATGAGGCCCCAGGTAAATTGGATACTCTAAAATTACCCAGAATACCTTAAATTGATCTGGTGTGTTTGTATGTGAATGTATGTATGACCAAAATATGGATTTGCACTCTGTCCTGGGTAAATGCTGTCTGTAGTGCCTGATGCAGTCTTTCAAATGGGCGGTTGTTTCTGGTTGAGAGTATGCTGTGCGCTATTGAAGTGTGTGTGGATGAGTGCTGATTATAAATCATTGTTTTTAAAACAGGATTGTATAGCATCTTGGGTTTTTAGAAAGGCACTTTATAACTAACTTTATTCATTTATCATTTCAGTCTGACAGTTCTGCTTTGCATTGTGTAAAATTACTTTTTTCATTTTTTTATGTGTAAAGTTGCTAATTTGAACATACAAATAGCATTTCTCTCTAATAACAATAATCTACACACTCCAGTCAGAATATAATGACCACCTTCTTGTATCTACATTCGCTGTCCATCTTATTAGCTCCACTGACAATACAGGAGTATATTGTAGATCTGTCATTACAAATTGTAGTCTTTTTATTTCTCTGCATACTGTATTATACCCTCACATCACCACCATGTCAGTGTCACTGCAGTGCTGCGAATCACCCACCACACAAATAATACCTCAGTATATAGAGTATATACAGCATAACTCACCTGATTTGAGCACACATCGTTGTCACACTCATAGACACATCTTCCATAGGGCCCAGTTTTCAAGGCCTCAGTTACTGACTCAATGTCAGGAACAGAAGTGGGGCACACTACTGACACTGGCCATCTTACCCAGCCCTAAAATACATTTAAAATTAAGAATAGAAATCCAATACTGATTATTATCCACAAACCTTTAGACAAAATTTTAATTCAGAGAGTATTTGGAATGTTATGTAAATGGGCTACAGTAATATTACCTGTTTAACTCTGTCCAGGTAGATTTTTTTTGCAGAATATGGGCAGCCACTCTCTACAGAACAGTCTAAGCACCGACTGGAAGCCCCTGAAGGCTAAATAAAAAAAGTGGTCAATTTAAGTATAGAACTACAAAGACCCTGAAATAACATAGTGTATTTTTTGCAGATAAAAGGGACTGGGTATTTTTTTATTTAGGTAAAAAAAAGGGATTATAACCAGATAGTATGTAGACCTGATAGTATCTGGAGCTCACCAGTTATTATCTGGTGCTTAATGCATAGTTTTTTAGTGTTTACCAGTTAGTATCTCATTAACATCGCCCTTTTACCTGATAAAAATACACCATGTTCTTTCAAATGCTGTGTACAGATCATTAAGCTGAAAACGTACCTTGTTTTCTTTACGGAAATGGCTGAGGGACCCAAATGATGAAACTTTTAAACACCTGTGAACCATAAGTGAAAACTTAATGAATTGTCCTTAAAAGTTACTTTTAAAATAGTGTCTTCAAATATGCTAAAACTAGTAAATACATCTGTTCAATACTTGCGTTCTCCAGCCCAGTGATGAATCAGGTCCAGGTCATGGCAGGATTTGGCTAAAAGAGCAAATGAGCTTTCGGCTTCATTCCTCCAGTTCCCTCTCACAAAAGAGTGAGCAAAGTGATAGTACCCCACCTGACAACACAACAGAGATGCAGTTAGTTTGCAGAAGAAAGTTAATTTAGATGTCATTCTAATAGATTAGAATTTACAGGGTACCCATGGCTGCCACAGCCTCAGGGTCAAGCATTTGACCCATCACATTTAAAAGCACTGTTGTGATGCCCAACCTCTTTTTAATTAAATGAAATCTGTTTAAAATCCTCCTCTCTTTACAACCACATGGACCACTGACTGATAAACACGAACAGTCAAACTTAGCAACACAACCAATAAAAAAAATATATTAGTCTGAAACTGTGTTAATCTGTTTAATTTATATTAAATGCTGATCTCCTGTTTTTTATGATCTACAGTTTAATCATACAACATCCAATAAGCCATAATTCTGGAGATGGAAACACCCTGTTGAGAAGAAAGATCAAGAGAGAAGTGCCAGACAGATTAGAGCTAACAGAAAGGTTACAGTGACTCATAAAACCACTCTGAATAATTTTGGAGAGCAGACAAGCACCTCAGAACGAACAACATCTTGAAAGATTTGAGGTGGATGGGCTCCAACTAGAAATGAAATGAAACTTAAAAAGATTTTTGGCCAAAACTGAGACTGAATAAAAATGAGACTGAATAAACATATGGCTGTTTTTCGCAGCTTTAAAATAAATCAAATATACTAAATGTTTTTTTATCATGCTTTAACACATTAAAAATACTTAACAGTGAACATGTTCTTCTTCTATTAATGTCCAAGAAGACTTATCAGAAAACAACAATTTGGTTTGGTATAAATAATTTGGTGTTTTTCCATTTTTGGCCAAATAATTATAGTTGCCAGATATTGTATCCACTGCTAACTCCAACAGCAGAAGAGCACAGTTTCTGTCAGTCAAGAACAGAAAGCTGAGGCTGCAGTCTGAACAGGCTCATCAAAACTGGAAAGTTTAAGACTAAAAAGCAAATAGAGGCTGTAAAGGCTGGTTTATGCTTTTGCATCGAGTCAAAGCATGGTCTACAGCTTAGCCTATGTGAGTGCCTTGCTATGCACTGCTTTCATGTGTCTGTGTCGCGCTGTAGTTTAAGCAGCAAAGACAGGAGGACTGTGTGGGTGGGAACACAAGGCTTTGTGGACCAATCACAGCCATAGTTACATTCTTAGAGAGGTGTGTGACAGACTACAGCATAGTTTGGACGCAGAAGTATAAATTGGTCTTAATGCAGAGATTATTAACCCTGCTTCTGGAGAGCTACCTTTAGCAGATCAATTCCACCTGATCCATCTCCAGGAGATTTGGGATGGTAGCTATCCAGCTATCCTAAGCTGTATTACTCAAGTATTCCTAATAAAGGCACAGTGAAGGGTTATTTAAGGCAGGTTAAAAGCATAAATTAGTAGTCCCATTTATCTCTTACCGGTTCAAAGTGCTGAATATGGAACACTTCTCCAACAGCTCCATTGTCAATGAGCTCCTAAAAGAAGAACAATCAGATCGGAACAAAACAGACAAATCAGAGCACACATCAGTCATTTTACTCACTCATCCAATATCATAAAAGTGCAGAAACTTAAATAAACACACCTTAATTTGGCTGATGACAGGGTCATATCGGAGAACGTGACACACTGTTAGAATTACACCACTCTGAATGCAAGCTTCTGCAATCTGCGTGCAGTCCTCTAGAGTCACCTGCAGAGAGAAACCAGCCCTTTATAGTCCAAAACAAAAGTCATACTGATATTGAGTCAACACCCATATATTCTTTAGATCTTTTCAGTAAAACAGCTGCACTCAGATTTCCCTTGAAAGCAACCAAAACAGGGTTTAAACACACCAAGCAATGTGATCAGATTTCAACAACATTTAGAGACAAAATTACATCAGCTGCAAGACAATACTTCCCCTCTCCCAGTTAGACGATTCATTGCCTGTTTAAAAGGCTTCTTGCAATAGTTTGGCAGTATGATAATAAGCAACATAAGCATTAATGTGCAATTTATACCAAAAAAAAGCAGATCAGATCTCAATCTGGTCACACTGAAGAAAGATTTTTAGTGAGAAATTTAAACAAACTTGAACAAAATATATACAGATACAATATAGACATTAATTGTAATGTTTCTGTCACAGCAAACTCACAAGAGAAGTTTTTGTACAGCACCAAAACAATTCACGTCGTTTACAGATAAAAAAAAAAAAATGTGTTTTAAACTTGGGAAAGTGGCCATGTTACTGAAGGCCTTGTTTTTAGGGGCAGTAATTAAGGCTACCCTTGTAAAAGAAAAGTGCACTTAAGTATATTTTTAAAAGTACACTTAACATGGAAAAGTAAATACTTTTAAAATTAAAATGAATACATACTTAAATTCATAATAAATGTACAATGTCGAAAGACCTTCAAGCAACGTAAGTATATTTCAATTGTAATTAAGCTCTATTTAAATACAACATAAAAGCATTAGCTTGTGCTTTTGAGTGTTTTTTGTAGAACTTCTGCGAAATTTAGGTATGTGTTTTTAAACATAATTTTTAAAATACTGTAAATGTACTACTTTGCATTTGATGCACATATTGTGTACACATTAATTCTACTGCAAAAAAACAACAAAAAAGCATTTTTAATAACTGCAAAAAAAAAAAAAAACTAAAAAGAATTTTAACAACACTAAAAGGCACTAGCAGTATTTAATTCCACTAAATATATATATATATATATATATATATATATATATATATATATATATATATATATATATATATTATCAACACAACATTTAATTTAAAGCATATTGCTTAAAAATATATTATATGGAAATAACGAGAAAATATATTTAATGTGTAAAAATGTGTAAGTATATTAAATTGAAAATGTTCATTTACATAATTGGAACATACCTTTAATGCCCTTAACAATACTTTTTTTTTCACAAGGGTAATCATAGATTATATTTTGCTTACAATGGAAAACCCCCAATCAAAATGCTGCATGCAGACCAAGACTAGGCTTGATATCTGTCTGAGAAACTGCCCCTTAGAATTTAGTATAAGCAGCCTTATTACGTTTTATTGTGTCCACTTTTATGCAACAATATCATATAACGACTTCAAGGCTATCAGTCTAACTGAAGTTAAACAAACAAAAAAACTGTGTCCTGTTTATGTGGAAGGAATGATATGACATGAGATATAATTATGTTTACTTGGAGAGGCTAAAGACAGTCATGTTATGTGATTTCTCTGTCAGTCACAACATGGAAGCTTACATTTACTGAATCAAAGTTTTCCCAAACTGATTATTCCTATGTGCCACCTGTTCTAACTTCGTAGAATTTGTTTTGGTCCTCAGAGAACTAAAAAAAAAGGAGCTGAATTCTCAGAACAGTATTGTTTGCAAAAGGATCACTTACAGCCATTGGCTTCTCTAGCAGTATATGATATCCCTTTTTCGCCAGGGCCACTGCAGGATCCTGGAAAACAGAGATTATCTATAAACAAGTGCAGATGGTGCAACAGTATTGTGCTTTCAAGGTTCAAGTTAATAAATACAACAGCTCAAAATAAAATAATTTACCTTTTACTTTTGTATGAAATGTATGGTCTTCATAAGAGTACTGTGACTTTTGGCCCTTAAAGTGACTTATTGAATATTTATCATATTTAAAAGGCTTCCAACTCACACATAATTCACAATTTTCCAGCTTAATCACTCTTTATTGTCACTAATTATTTTCTGTCATGGATGTGTCTACCCTGTCATAGCAAGCTATAGGACAAATGGAAAACATATTGTTTACATTATTTAAATTACCTCAATAATTTACCATGACAGGGTGGACAGCTTAAAGAGGTACTAAACCCTAAACTATATCTTTTTCATTTAGCTTAGCTCAAATGTGTTCCTTTGCAGTTATGAAACATACCAGTGCTTACAATCGTTTTTACGCTTTATTGCCTTCACCTTTATTGCCTTTATTTCCACCTCTGTAGCACACCTTCAAAAGTTCAACTGTGCTATATGCGAGTATGATATGTCTGTGTACTGGAGAAGTCCAACCATCTGCATCTTACCACTATCAGAGGCACACTGCTCCGCCCCTAAACCCATACATCACCCAGTGCTCTCTCCAAACTATTTATTTTGTGTTTTTTCTTTCGTTTGTTTTTTTCAAATTTGACCTGTGGGTGGTGTTAGCTAAAATCAGGGGGTTTAGTTACTTTTTAATATTTACCTTATATTAAAATATACATAATAATAATAATAATAATAATAATAATAATAATAATATAAATATTAGGTGGGATTATTATTCTTAAAATAAAACAAAGTGAAGGTTGCAATGTCACTGATGTCAGTGGTTACTTTCTTAAAGGGGAGGTGTTATCCTAAAATGACAGGATGGACAAGGCTTGATATACTTTCTAAATTATTAAAATAACATCTTTACAATGTAAAAAATATCATGAAAAATAATTAGTGTTAAGAAAACTGTATAAACTGTACAAAAAGTGCGATAAATTGATGGTTAATATTCCTCTATATTAACAATAATGTGTTTATTCAGATCAAATCTTGAGAAATGTATTGTTTCATTGTGTTCATATAAATTAAGACTATGCTGCACACAAAAGAAGCAAAACAATAGAAAAAATGACAAACCTTATGCAGGCGATCAGGAGTGCAGATAAAAACTGCATCTGCAAACTTCTCTCTCTCTGCCACACAGTGCCAGTCTGCAAACACCACAGTGATACGTTTTAAATCATCAGATGAGATGAATATTAATGAGATGATATAAAGAACTCTGAAAGAAGAGGCTAACCCTTTACCATCAAATGTGTTTTCTTCAGCAACTTTATGACGTTTCTGGAGCTTCGTTCGTGCAAAAGCTCTCGGGTCTGCAATCCCTACAACCTACAGTGAAGAGGATCTGACAGTTATAGTGATAAAGAAAGGTTTACACAAATAAAAACAGTAAATAGTCAGACATACCTGCATAAGTTCAGGATGGAAGGAGGCAAAGTCGGAGTAGGTCTCACCCCGACTCCCCGCCCCAACCACAATGACTTTAACAGGGGACGCCATGTTATCAGCAGTCTAAAATACAGAAAAAAAGGTTCTGTCTGTTACTGAAGAAATGTTTCTGACACTGTATGGAATCAATTTGGTTTTATTTATTTTTTTAATAATGGATATTTAAAAGTAAAATGCTTGTAATTATTGTATTGTATTTTGTATCTTATTCTTCCTGTAGTAAAAATCCAGTTTGGGAGTAAAATAAATTATATTTGGCGGACATAATTTTCTTCTCATAGGCACGTAGTGAAAATGAGAATAGTGTGAATTAGGGGTGTACTATTCTACACAATAATATCATCCTTATTTTTAATAATAAAAAATCCATATTGTGATAATAATTATATTCTGTCTTGAAAGCAGCATATTGTGTATTTGTTTTGTTGTTAATCATGGTACTGTAAATCTTTAAGGGTATTTTGTTTGTATATTTGTTTATGTTTGAAGTTACATGCATAAACACTTCAGCATTGTGAAATATTTGTATAAAATTATTTTATTTGTATGTTTTATTATTTATTTAGATACATTGTTATTATTGTTATAAGCAAATTGTATGTCAATTTTATTCATATAATATAAGGTAAATTATCTTAACCATATTTAAAAAATAAATAAATAAATAAAAAAGGCTTCGAAACTTTAAACAGACAAAATTGCAACCAAAGTGAAGTTTTAACAGAGGTTAGACAGTTCCTTCTGAGTAACACTTTAACCCTGGACTGTGTTTACTGCACTAAACTGATGCAACACTGTGTCACTGAGAGAATTCTTGACCTCACACACAAACTTATAACAATACAGATTTTACTGGCGTTTCAGAAGACTTCTAAAAGCCTGTTTGATTCAGGTAACATATAGTTTAGAAAAAACTATTAAACTATTTATACAGCTTAGGTCATTTTTAAGCTGTACATTCATAACCATCTACTTCCCACAGACACTGATGTCTGAATGCCACAGGTAATATGTATGCTTTGTTGTTTCTGATTTAGGCATTCCTCAGTTTATTAAAACAGAAGCTTAAAAACCTCAGGCAACACAAAACCCACCTACCCCTCTCCCTAATTCATACATTCAGACTGAACTGGGGCTGAGGGATAAAAGGGATATGAGTAAAAAATATGAGAGATTGAAAAGAAGTGGCAATATACAATATGGCACTGTACATTCATTACTGCCCCTTTAATAGTGATGTTTCTACAGCATAATTTGCAAAGTCTGTACTCTCTCCCTCCAGAAAGACAACCTATGCAAGTACCTAGCAGGTGCGATATTACAATATTGTCATGGTTGTATAAAATATATTTGATTCATATTTATATAACTTGGTATCTCTAACAAGCTGAAAACCCCATATTGTTTTATATGCATTAAAAACTGGATGTTTAAATGGTTGCTTGCCTGGTGGTTAGTAAAATGTTATTGCTTACACCGGTAGAAAATATTCTGTAGGTGATTCAATACAGTAACAAGAACCTCTTTTCAGCATTAATGAACCTTTTTTCCGCTTAAAATGTCTACCAGTGACACATTCTTATGTATGTCCTGGTATCTTTCTTACTGTTCTATACTGCTAAAAGAAAAAAATGTGCTTCTGCATTTTTTTTAATGTTGTACACTAGGCCAGTCAAAATAACCAATTTTTTGGACAACATATTTGTTTTCAGAAATAACTGCAATAAACAATAGTATTGTGAATGTATGTTAATTTTATGCCACTTAAAAAAATCTATATAATAGCATTAGAATGTAACTGCACTCTCTTAAAGAGCAATTAGCATTATCTAAGCATATTCTGATATTTGAATTGGAATATTGAAAAGGTAATTATGCAAGTAATGCACTAAAAATTCAGCAGTCAAAATGATTGAGCCAGAAAATGTAAAAAAATCACTTAATTTAAGTTATATTGTGCTTTACTGGTATGGTGTTAAATATAAATATTACATAATTTAATAAATAAAAACATCTATATATTAATAAGATAAGATAAAAAAATAAATTCAGGCTATTAAATGTATGCAATGGTGTAAAAGAGGCAAGATTTAAACCCTGCAAAAAAACAACTCAGCAAAAAAGTGTTGAGGTTATGTGGATGTATTGTATGATAATTAAATAACGTAGGTTATTGTGACAGGTCAATTTATTGTACACAATTATATATTTTTAATTATACTGTACATTATTAAAAGCATGTTTAGGTAGGTAGCTAGTCACATAAAGTCCTGGTAAATGCAGTATAGGATAGATTACTACAAAGAGTCAGAATTACAAAACAGTACTCTTTATCCAGCTGTTTAAATAAACATTTATCCAAAAGCAGTGTGTAAGACTGGTGGAGGAGAACATGCCCAGACGCAAATGAATGCTCTAAATGACAATATTTCTATTTGGAGTTGTCCGTAGTTTATAGAATAAAACATAAATGTTTATTTTACTCAAACATATACTTATAAATAGCAAAATCGGAGAAACTGATTCAGAAGCTGAACTGGTCATTTTTTTCCAGAGCTGAATATATACATAAATATGCAATGGCTTTATGAGCATTGATAATGATTATGTATTTAAAAGGCTACATAAGAATTAGCATTGTATATACAGTTATGAAAAAGGACTTACACTGATTTACCTAATCTAGCTAACATTAACTTACCTCTCTCTCCTCACAGCTCCTGTTTCTGCATTATTACACAGCGCTAATGAACAGCTCCAGCTCAGACTGTTGGGGTGCGTCTCAAACTGAATCAGCTACCTCAGGCACTTGCTGACTATAGATAGGGGACTTAAAGTGGGCGTTCTGATGAAGCTTGTCACTTGTAACTGTTTCGAGTCCAACACGCGAACAATAGAAGGTATCAGTACACGCTAAACAATGCCAGAATCCTG
Source organism: Astyanax mexicanus (assembly GCF_023375975.1). Taxonomy (NCBI): domain Eukaryota; kingdom Metazoa; phylum Chordata; class Actinopteri; order Characiformes; family Acestrorhamphidae; genus Astyanax; species Astyanax mexicanus. The sequence continues at coordinate 35,911,177 of NC_064420.1, forward strand.
TTAACTATTATCTAGCTCTTAGAGATTAATACAACGCAGTAATCTCAGCTCGCAGGATGAAATGCATGCACACAATACACATTATTTAGGCACCTTCCTGCCTTAAAGTGCTCCCTGACTAGGCTTGATGTGTTGCATTTCAGACACAGCCATTAGATCCGCTGCTCCCACCTACTTCCTCGTTCACGTCACATCGAGTGTCACGAGACACCGCGTGAGGAGGGGATAGACCAGCGTGGAGAGCATGGAGAGATTAATAATAATAATAATAATAATAATAATAATAATAATAATAATAATAATAATAATAATAATAAACGTGTCTACCAGCGGTTTACTAAAACGCTAAATCCACAGAATTATAATTTTATTCCAAATTTTCATTTCGTTTTGATTACTGCAAACAGCACAGAAATATATGCATTCACAGTAAATATGTTTCTGTGGTGCTACACCCGCTGGCACACCAACTAGCACACGTACATTAATACACAATCGGCACACCAAACTGCAATCTTAAAGAAGCTGGCACACCAACTGGCAAAAAATCCAACACACCAAGTGGCACATCTTACAAAAGCCAGTACATCGACCGGCACATCTTTTAAAAAATCCGGTGTTACACCGTTTTCTGTGACCGTCGGGTTTTGTGACCACAGAGGGCGCTACTTCACAGTTTCTGTTCACGGGCACGAGCGCGCTGCGTAGACTGCGTAAGCTACGCGGACTCGCTTTATTTTCTCTTTCTGCTGCTGTCGAACGATGAAAAAAGGGTGTTTACATTTTTATGTTGTCTATAAATAAAATAAATGATCTTGAACATGAACGTTTCATTATTAATTCTCTGCATTTTCACGTCGTATGAAGAAAGTAGGGGGGGGGGGGGGGGGGGTGCACTGCAAAATACAAGCTTTTTCCCTAAACAAACCAAAACGTCAGAACCAGTAAAATATTAGATAAAACAGAAAACTGAGTAACACTAAGAAAATGTTTACTTTTATCCAATTACTTTTATGTTGAGTAGTATTGCAAAACAGAAGAAAATAGATTATCTCATACTTTACACCTGTTCTATTATGCTAAACATACATTAGATAATGTGTATCATATTTAAACTGATCTAAAAATTATTCAAATGGTAGTTATAATGCCCTATCCGATGTTAAAAGATTCCATTTTAATTCCATTTATTAAAAGGGTTAGGTTATTTTTTCATTGTTTTCTGTTATTTTGGAGACAAAATGGGCTGATACTTGATTCAACTGTAAAAATGTGCCTTTGTCAGGTCCTATCTTAAACATGAGTTATAAAGTTTTTTTTGTGAGAGTGAGGCAATCACTGGCCTTTACTCAAACTCTGACATCTGACATCAGAATATGTGACACTATTCATCTCCGTGTAAAACCAACCAAATCTTCACTCACTATTCCTTCACATTTTCAGCTTTACAAAACATTTATTACTGGACTTGATCGTAATGCTTTAGAATAGGGGTCATACTTTCTGACAGCTGGTATCAAAATATGTGACCCTATACCATCTTTATTAAATATAGTTTAAAACTTACCACATTTTCTCAGATTACTCACCATTCCTTCACCTTTTCAGCTACACAAAACATTAGTTACTGGACTTGACCATAATGCCTTAGAATAGGGGTCACACTTTCTGACAGCTGGTATCAGAATATGTGACCCTATACCATCTATACTAAATATAGTGTAAAACAAACCAAATACTGTCAGATTACTCACCATTCCTTCACCTTTTCAGCTATACAAAACATTTATTACTGGAATTGACCATAATGATTTAGAATAGGGGTCACACTTTCTGACAGCTGGTATCAAAATATGTGACCCTATGCCATCTTTATTAAATATAGTGTAAAACTAACCAAATCTTCTCAGATTACTCACTATTCCTTCACCTTTTCAGCTACACAAAACATTTATTACTGGACTTGACCATAATGCTTTAGAATAGGGGTCACACTTTCTGACAGCTGGTATCAGAATATGTGACCCTATACCATCTCTATTTAAAACTGTGTAAAGCTAACCACATTTTCTCAGATTACTCACTATTACTTCACCTTTTCAGCTTCACAAAATATTTATTACTGGACTTGACCATAATGATTTAGAATAGGGGTCACACTTTCTGACAGCTGGTATCAGAATATGTGACCCTATACCATCTCTATTAAATATAGTGCAAAACCAACCAAATACTGTCAGATTACTCACTATTCCTTCACCTTTTCAGCTACACAAAACATTTATTACTGGACTTGACCATAATGCTTTAGAATAGGGGTCACACTTTCTGACAGCTGGTATCAGAATATGTGACCCTATACCATCTCTATTTAAAACTGTGTAAAGCTAACCACATTTTCTCAGATTACTCACTATTACTTCACCTTTTCAGCTTCACAAAATATTTATTACTGGACTTGACCATAATGATTTAGAATAGGGGTCACACTTTCTGACAGCTGGTATCAGAATATGTGACCCTATACCATCTCTATTAAATATAGTGCAAAACCAACCAAATACTGTCAGATTACTCACTATTACTTCACCTTTTCAGCTACACAAAACATTTATTACTGGACTTGACCATAATGCTTTAGAATAGGGGTCACACTTTCTGACAGCTGGTATCAGAATATGTGACCCTATACCATCTCTATTAAATATAGTGCAAAACCAACCAAATACTGTCAGATTACTCACTATTACTTCACCTTTTCAGCTATACAAAATATTTATTACTGGACTTGACCATAATGATTTAGAATAGGGGTCACACTTTCTGACAGCTGGTATCAGAATATGTGACCCTATACCATCTCTATTAAATATAGTGCAAAACCAACCAAATACTGTCAGATTACTCACTATTCCTTCACCTTTTCAGCTACACAAAACATTTATTACTGGACTTGACCATAATGCTTTAGAATAGGGGTCACACTTTCTGACAGCTGGTATCAGAATATGTGACCCTATACCATCTCTATTTAAAACTGTGTAAAGCTAACCACATTTTCTCAGATTACTCACTATTACTTCACCTTTTCAGCTTCACAAAATATTTATTACTGGACTTGACCATAATGATTTAGAATAGGGGTCACACTTTCTGACAGCTGGTATCAGAATATGTGACCCTATACCATCTCTATTAAATATAGTGCAAAACCAACCAAATACTGTCAGATTACTCACTATTACTTCACCTTTTCAGCTATACAAAATATTTATTACTGGACTTGACCATAATGATTTAGAATAGGGGTCACACTTTCTGACAGCTGGTATCAGAATATGTGACCCTATACCATCTCCACATACAATAGTGTAAAACCAATAAAATCTTCTCAGATTACTCACTATTACTTCACCTTTTCAGCTATACAAAACATTTATTACTGGACTTGACCATAATGATTTAGAATAGGGGTCACACTTTCTGACAGCGGGCATCAGAATATGTGACCCTATTCCATCTTCATTTAAAATTGTGTGAAACCAATTAAATCTTTTCAAATCTTTTCAAATCAGTTTACTCAGCATTCCTTCACTTAGTCCTTTCAATCTGTTTCTTAGGCATTAAAATAATAATAATAATAATAATAATAATAATAATAATAATAATAATAATAATAATAATAATAATAATAATAATAATTTTTAAGTGTGTGAGAACACTAATATTTAAGAAGAAAATGTGTAATATATTGATTGTTTACACTTGCAGTGCATGGACATTAAACGTAGGGTTGGGGGAGGGGCTGTTTTCCCCCATCATGCTCTGTAACTGATGTTTTTTTTTAGTTGTGGTCAAGTTAGCTAGTTTCGGATTACGGTATACGGTACATGGATTGATTTTATTATGGACTCCAAAACTGCCAAAGAAATCAGAGAATTTCTTCTCACTGGCAAATACCCTGATGTTTTTGATAAGCATCAGAGGTACATACTGAGACGGAGGGCATCCAATTTCTGCATCACTGGTAAGGATACAGGCCATTAACATACTTCAAAATGGTTATTTTGTTAGTGATACTAATTATTGTCTGTAATATGTGCCTGCATATGTTGTAGAAACGTCAGTCATGATGATTTCTGTTGACTTCTTTAGACAACGAACTGTACTACATAAGACACAGGGGAACCGAAAAAGAGTGCAAGGTGAAGGTGGTGTGTAGTGCGGCAGAGGCTGATGCTCTCTTTGTCGAGTTTCACAGTAGTGGAATCGGAGCTCACTGTGGGCAAATAAAGACAAGGGATGCAATCTCTCAAAGATTCTACTGGCCTGGCATGTCTGGGGATATTGAGAAATGGGTATGTTTATATATTTAATCATGTTGAGTTGCAATTACTTCTTACTTCAGCAAATCAACTGTGGGATCGTATTATGTTTATCTATTCATATTTTGATATAGGTGTCACAGTGCACAGTTTGCCAGAAAAACAAGAGAGATATAAAGGCCAGCACGGAATACAAGCCGATCAAGGTATACACTTACATCAGTTGCTAAATAACACTTGCATATTTAATCCTTGTGAGTACTTAAAATACCCCTTTTTTATCTGGCACACTTGTGGGCCTCATCCTTGCCTTTGTTTTGGCCCAGTTGTGACTGAGTCTTCTGGCCCATATATTTTCAAGTAAATAAAATGAACAAATGTGACAGTATACTACCTATACTATAATACCTTTTTAAATTATATTGTCAAGTTAGATTTAGACACTGATTGAGCAGTCACGAAAGGAGCCAAATTATTTACTCAAGTCCTCTGATGTGTTTTTTTTTTCTCTTTTATTTGTTCTAGTATACAGTAACAGTAGTCATAATGAAGTAGGAGATTTTTCTACAATTGTTGGCTACATATCAGGGTCAGGACTGTACAAATTTACAAAATATGCTCCTCACATTACTTAAATTGTCTTCACCCTGACATGTGAAGCATTGGCATTGTGTTGTAAAATACAATTTTTGCAAATCACTTGTGACATTTTTTTATTATTATTAATCATAGGTTGTAAAAGAGTCTGCACACAATTACCAAAGATAGGTTATACTGATGTTTATACTTACTAAAAAGATACCATACTGACTGTAGGTTTCATAAATCTATTGATTGTTAAATAAATCAATTTTGTCACTATCAAAAATGCTAAATATTTGTTCTTATTCCTGATTGATTCAATAATCAATGCTGGAATTTAAATCTGTATGTATGTTTGTATGTATTATTATGGTCAGGTTTTTACTAGTTTCTGTTCTTTTCCTACAATGAATATTATAAATGTATATATGTATGTTTTTGCCTTTTTTGACAGACCAAAGTTCCATTTGAATTGGTGGGAATGGATCTCATCGGCAAGCTTGTGAAGACAGAGCAAAACCACCAGTACATATGTGTCATAATTGACTATTGTACTAGGTGGACTCAGGCATATGCACTAAAATCAAAGTCTGCAGAAGAGGTCACACAGAGCATTTTGAAATTTGTCTACCAATTTGAAGTGCCAAAACGGATTCTGACTGACCAAGGTAGAGAATTTGTCAATGCTGTGAGTATTTTTATTCCTTTATGATTATTTTACAGTTTTTCTCTGTCCCTTTAGAGCAGATTAACATTTAATTTCTCAAAAATATTAATTAATTTTCACATCATCTAATCAATTGTGCTCATCACAGAAACCATTTGTCATAATTTTACAGAAACAGCAAATGCTTTGGAGTGCAATTGCAAATGATTTTGTACAGCTGTCTGCTGTCATGTAGATCGCAATATATTATACTTTACTGTGCTGGACTGTCCTACCCCTCCATCCTAAACATCTAGCCATTAGTTCACTTCATATCTCCTTAAATTCAAATTAGTTAAAGCAGTTGTCCAGACCTGAGAATCCGATTTTATACATTTCTATTAGATATTTTGGATAAATATTAGTAGAATTGTGCCTTTTAGCAATGAAGGAAATTTTTTTGGTATGTTTCAGATAAAATAAGGGCCACATATGATCAATCCTGGCCCTACATTGGCAAAGGCCAATTAAAGGATGGCCTTAAACTGACAAAGCGCAGTGCTCTGATAGTTCTGTCTGCCAATCTGTCTAATGTGTGTTGTAAATCCTTTTCAACCGATATTCATTAACACAATACAAGATAGTTAATGTTCCAACAGATAAACTTTATTTTATTATTTATTTTTTATTATTTATGTTGTCAGAACCAGGCGGGAGGACAATAGATTTATTATACTGAAGACGTAGGTGTCAGGCAGGCACGGGGTCATGTCAAGATAGGATACAGTTTATGGGACCAAAGGGGGGGGCTGTTCAACCTTCTTCACTCACACCATAGTGGGATGATCTATATAATCTTGTGTATGTCTTTTGGTTTTCGAACATTCTCCTCGACTCTCTGAGCGGAGCATTGTTCCCGGAAGATCTTCTGAAATAAACTGTTAAATTAGCTGAAGACTTTGGTATCCTGACTCTTCTTGACTTCTCTACTCATCTCAACCATTTAAAAGAACTCAGGGGGAAACGCACTGGAAACGGCGCTGTAAGGGGTAGTGCGGCCTTTCCCGACAACAGTCATGACCCTTACCTGTTTCCAATTAACCTGTTCATCTGTGGGATGTTCCAAACAAGTGTTTTCTTGAGCATTCCTAAACTTCACCACTCTTTTGTTGCCCCTGTCCCAACTTTTTTGGAACGTGTTGCATCAAATTCAAAGTGAGTGAATATTTGCAAAAAAAAAAACAATAAAGTTTATCCGTTTGAACATTAAATATCTTGTCCTTTTAGTGTATTCAATTAAATATAGCTTGAAAAGCATTTGCACATCATCATATTCTTTTTTTACACAACATCCCAACTTGAATTGGGGTTGTACTTCAGTGAATCATACTCACATTTTAAATAGAATGTTTCTTTACAATATAATTGCTTTTCATGTTTACCTTTATGAATGGAAAAAATATCTACTGTTTCTTGGGGTAAAGCAAAAGTCTATGTCAATACACATATATTTCCAATATGTTTTATTATTTTTTTCTTATTCTGTAGATTAACTCACAAGTGTGTGAAGTACTTGGCATTAGAAGAAGTCTCTGTGCCCCATATCATCCTCAAACTAATGGGTTGGTGGAGAGACTGAACGGAACTATACAAAGGTAAAACAAAGACTGTTAAGGCTGTCATTACATTCTTCGTTAAGCTACTAAAAGTGTTGCTTTTCATATAATGATTTAGATAATGATGTTTATAAATATTATGGCTACTTGTGTATGTATATGTCAAATTGTGTATGTGTTTGTCATGTTTAGAGCTCTTGGCAAGATGGTGGATGAGAAACCTAACAACTGGGATCTGTACCTGGATGCAGTAATGTTTGGACTGCGCACAAAAAAGCAGTTAACCACACGGTTCTCCCCATTCTTTTTGATGTTCGGGAGAGAAGCACGTTATCCTGCTGAGGTGCCAGAGGACTATCAGGTTAAGTAAAATGTGTTCTTTTAAGAGGATACACATACAATGAGCAGCTATTATTTGGGTGATGGGACATTCTCAGCATTGCAGTGACACTGACATGGTGATGGTGTTTTTGCATGTGTTGAGCTGCAGTGTCCTTGCTGGACTAAAAATAGTCCACCAAAAGCATCTTATGGGTGGCGTCCTGTGGGCAACATTATTTTGGGCATTGTCTTGTTGGTAGCATCCTGTAAGCACTGATAAAGGACTAGAGGTGACCAACACAAACAGTGCTGCAAAAGATTCAGAGCTTATGTCTCTTTTACAAGGTGGAGCAGCTGTAGATAGGAGTGACTAGTAGAGTGATAGACAATGAGTGAACGTTTAAAAACTCCAGCAGTACTGCTGTATCTGATCCACTTGTACCAGCAAAACACACACTAACACCTCATACACCACCATGCTAATCAGTGCTAATCACTGCAATGCTGAGGATAACCACCCATCACGCAAATAATAATAGCTGCTCTGTGGTGGTCTCTCCAGTAGTGATCCTGATCCAGATTGTAGAATAGGGTGAAAGGAGGATAATTATATGCAGAGAAACAGATACAGGACTACAGTCAGGAATTACTGTATTATATATGCATTATAAACTACAAAGTGACCTATATGATCAGAGGAGACAGTGAGTGTAGAAATAAGTTGTTCCCAATAAAGATTTTGTTGTGTCTATACAGAAATTATTAATGCAAGATTAAGAAATTGCTCTTATTGAGATACTAAGTATATATATCTCAAGTTTTTTCCTTCCTTGTAGAATGAGGAATGGCTTCTATCTGTAGAATATGTTTTTCCACATAGAGGCCTAGTTTTTCTGGTAATCTGCCATGAGGGTTGTGAAATGGGTGGCGTATTAATGACATTGCTAACTGGTGTATTCAGACTATGGCTCCTTGTTTCATGTATATTTTATGTAACTTTTTAAAGAAGTATTTAAATTATGTTCAAGTTAATGAACAATAACTGTTGTACAATACATTATAAGGTAGAAAAGAGAAATTTGCTCATTTTTCTTTTAAGTAAGTTATTGGTATTACTGTGTTGGCTTTTAGTTTTGAGTAATCTGATTAAAAACTAGTTAAAATGAATGAAATTAATAAAATAAATACCACGTCAAATACTTTCAAGGTTGAACTGACCTTTTTGTTTTACTGTGAAAGGACAAAAACTACATTACTGCATTATACCAGAAATAACATAAATGCATAGAAACAACATTTAATGCATAGTAACTAACCAATGAATAAAGATAAAAGTATGTATTATCTAGCAGATAAAATCTGTGCAGGACAAAGAGTGTGCTTGCTGTATGAGGTCTGCATTATTTGATCACACATTATTTATATTAGTTCAGTTATTTTCTCTTGATGTAGCCAACAGATGTTGTACTGTACTGTAAGTACACATTTTTATTTGTTTATTGCCATACATTGTTACAGGTTGATGCTACTGTTGAGAATGTGCTTTCTGAAGAATTGGTGGCAATTGACATTGAGAGGCATGACAGAATCCTGAACATTGTCCAGGAGAATGTGGAAGGAGTTCAGGAGAGAACAAGAAAAAGGCTGCAGTCAAAACTCCCTCAGCAAAATCTTCAGGTGGGGGATGTAGTTCTGAGAAAGAATATCCGCAGCCAGCAACGAAAAGGAGGAAAGCTTGACCCAGAATTCCTCGGCCCCTTTACTATCACCAAAGTAGCAGGAAAAAGCATTGACCTTGTTGACTCCAATGGAAAAGCCATCCACAAGGTTAACATTGATCATTTAAAACTGTACAATGAACAGACCCCGAGGATACCACAAAAGTTAAAAGGGCATCATGATGTATTCAGTATCGCTCCTCCCTCAGTCACTTCCTCTCCACCAGCCACTGTCATCTCCTCTCCACCAGCCACTGTCACTTCCTCTCCACCAGCCACTGTCATCTCCTCTCCACCAGCCACTGTCATCTCCTCTCCACCAGCCACTGTCATCTCCTCTCCACCAGCCACTGTCATCTCCTCTCCACCAGCCACTGTCATCTCCTCTCCACCAGCCACTGCCAACCTCCACCCTTCTGTCATCTCTTCTCCATTATCCACTGTTCAACCTGCTGTTCAACCTGCTGTTACCACCTCCCCACCTACTTCCACCTCTTCTCTACCAGTTCCAGTCACATCCTCTCCACCTCCTGTCATCTCCTCTCCACCTTCTGGAACCATCTTTGCTCAAACATCTGTCTCCTCCTTAGAAAAATGTATGTATACATGAGCAGATTAAATTAAACCATCAGTATAGTACATACACCAGAAATACACAAGAAACTACATTTGTTTCTTTGAGTACAAATTTTCAGTTGGCATTTAACACTTTCAACAAAGCTTCATTACACTGTCTCACAAAAGTAGGTACACACCTCACATATTTTTTTAAATATCTTTTCATCTGAACACTGAAGATATGACACTTTAATACAATGTAATATAATCAGTGTACAGCTTGTATAACAAAGAAAATTAGCTGTGCCTTCATACAACTCAACACACATTAATGTCTGAACTGCTGGCAAGTGAGTACACCCCTAAGTGAAAATGGCCAAATTGTGCGGAAAGTGGCAATATTTTTTGTGACCACAATTATTATCTAGCCCTGTCTTAACCCTCTTGGGCATGGAGTTTACTAGAGCTTCACAGGTTGCTACAGGAATCTAATTTTGGTGCCAACAGTTTAGACATTAATAGCTGTGTGTTATTTTGAAAATTGCAACAAGAAAACACAATATGCTGCAGATTTTTTACACTTTATTGAAAGACCTTTCTACAATTTGTATTAATTGTTTCTTTAGGTGTGAAAGAGGCTTGGGAAGGAAAAAATGTTCATGTCCTTCTGTCAAAAATTGGACCATACAAATTGTTTTATTGGGACATCGCCAACCTAGCACCCAATCAACAGGTTGAAAGTGAGGTAAGATACATATTTTACGTTTTACGTTACGTTTTATCAACCTGTGACATCACAGAACATCATAAGTGATGTATATGAATTGATATTTACATTATTTTCTTCCTCATAGGTGATCAATGCTTATCTGAAGCATATTGTTCACAAGAAAAATCAAGAACATGGAGGCAAACAGGCACTATACATTGATTCTTTTGAAATGACTGGTATGTGGCAGGGGAAGAACACAAAACTGAAGGTAGGCAAATTACTGTTTTGCATTTTAATAATGCTGTATTATATGGATTTTCTAAAGTCTTGTTATAATTTTATAATTTTTGAACCTTTTTTAAGTGTGACCCCAATAACTTTCAAGTGATTCTGGGAGCTGTAAACGAGCCAAACCACTGGATACTGACAGTAAGAATACGATATTTTGTAAATTGTAATGATACTGTAATGTATCTGTAATATTATGTGTTTTTTGCTGTGACTATATGTGACTGATATACAAATATTTCTACACCTATATAGGCATTTTTTCCACAACAAAAAAGGAGTTTGGTGCTTGATTCTCTTGGAAACGCCTCCACAAAATTAGTCACATGTGAAAGGACAGCAAGGTACTCTTTTCATGATAATGAAAAATGGTCTATTATGAAGGCCAAGGAACAATATATACAATAATCTTTGTTTCTTTTTAGAGCATTCATGAGAAAGCGAGGGTGTGAGGTGTCCACATGGACAACAGAAACGGTTCCTCATGCATTACAGACAGATGCTGTGTCATGTGGAGTGTTTGTGCTGAAAGTAAGTTGATTTAAGTGTCCATTTTGAACTGAAGAACTGTTTGATGTTTTTCATAAAGCTAAATTGTTTAGTAAAAAAATATATGTATGGCCCAGTCAATAACTGTAAAGATTATACATATTTGAATATATACACCATAGATTCAAAATAGATGTTTTGGGATATTTTTGGACATAAGAATTGTTGGGTTCCAAATTCAGTTTTAGAACATTTCAAGCGCTATGAATTAACAGTTATATATGAAAGTGTTTTTATATGGCAGTTGATTTTAATTTCTTCATTCCTTAGTACGCTGAGAATATTCTGGCAGAGGAGCCACTGACATTTACTAATTCAAAATCAGCTGTTCAGACTTACAGATGGGAGGTGGCAATGACTTTGCTCAAGGAGACAGGTAAAATTCTTGTGTTGACCAATAATTCTATTTTTGATAAAGTAAGTATGTGTAATGAAAATCTGATCATCACAATCTGCAATTACTATTGTATTTTAATCAGATAATCTCGAAGATGTGTGCCACTACTGTGGAGAAAAAAGTGGAGAAACAGAAAAAAGCAAACGTGGGAAAAAAAAGAAAGGGCAAGCATGCAATACTGTCTGGGTAAGATGTTTTTCATTAATAAAAATAAAATTAAACAATATATAGGTATAGTATAGCATAATTTAATATAGTATACAGTAGTATAGTATAGTATGGAAAATCCAGTTAATATATAATATATAAAAATATGCATGTGATTGATTACAGATCCAGTGTGATGACTGCACTAGGTGGTTTCACCTAAATTGTGTGGGGAAACCCAACATAAATGAGAGCTACAGCTGTGCTGCATGCCAATAGCAAGAGAGCTATCTTACAAAGAGATCACTATTTTTTTTTTTTTATATATATATATAATTTTATTTCCATTTTTTTTCCCATTTTCTCCCAATTTTACACGGTCAGTTACCCAACCCACTCATTAGGACTCCCCCTAATACTAGTGATGCCCCAACACACCAGGAGGATGAAGACCAACCCCCCCCTTTCTCTGACAGGTGAAGTCAGACTCTGCCTATTTTTGAACAGCTGCTGATGCAGCATTGCCAAGTAGCATCATCAGCTCACAGACGCCTTGTGCTGATCGAAATCATCCTTTGGAGTGATGAGGGGAAAGAGTGCCATGTACCCACCCAGAGAGAGCAAGGCCAATTTTGCTGCCTGAGGGTTCCGGTAGCTAATGGCAACTACATAAACAGGATTTGAACCGGCGAGCTCCTGGTCATAGAGGCAGTGCAAAGCCTGCTGGACCACTCGGAGGCCATCACTATGTTTTGTTTTGACAGAAAGGTTTGTGTTTATGTGTATGTATCTTTTGCATGTTTTCCCATTATTTGAGCTTGATTATTATGTAGACTTTGCAATAAATAAGTATTTTCAACAGTGCCTCACTTTTTGAATTAAAATATATGTGCCTAGCCTGAATACACTCCTTTGCAATAATTATTGCTTTACTGAAAAGGTAAAGGAATAGTGAGTAATCTGAGAAGATTTGATTTTTGAATAGAGTCACAAATTCTGATACCAGCTGTCAGAATCAGTGACCCCTATTCTAAATCATTATGGTCAAGTCCAGTAATAAATGTTTTGTGTAGCAGAAAAGGTGAAGGAATGGTGAGTAATCTGACAGTATTTGGTTGGTTTTGCACTATATTTAATAGAGATGGTATAGGGTCACATATTCTGATACCAGCTGTCAGAAAGTGTGACCCCTATTCTAAATCATTATGGTCAAGTCCAGTAATAAATATTTTATATAGCTGAAAAGGTTAAGGAATAGTGAGTAATCTGAGAAAATGTGGTTAGCTTTACACAGTTTTAAATAGAGATGGTATAGGGTCACATATTCTGATACCAGCTGTCAGAAAGTGTGACCCCTATTCTAAATCATTATGGTCAATTCCAGTAATAAATGTTTTGTGTAGCTGAAAAGGTGAAGGAATAGTGAGTAATCTGACAGTATTTGGTTGGTTTTACACTATTTTAAATAGAGATGGTATAGGGTCACATATTCTGATACCAGCTGTCAGAAAGTGTGACCCCTATTCTAAATCATTATGGTCAAGTCCAGTAATAAATGTTTTGTGTAGCTGAAAAGGTGAAGGAATAGTGAGTAATCTGAGAAGATTTGGTTAGTTTTACACTATATTTAATAAAGATGGCATAGGGTCACATATTTTGATACCAGCTGTCAGAAAGTGTGACCCCTATTCTAAAGCATTATGGTCAAGTCCAGTAATAAATGTTTTGTATAGCTGAAAAGGTGAAGTAATAGTGAGTAATCTGACAGTATTTGGTTGGTTTTGCACTATATTTAATAGAGATGGTATAGGGTCACATATTCTGATACCAGCTGTCAGAAAGTGTGACCCCTATTCTAAATCATTATGGTCAAGTCCAGTAATAAATATTTTATATAGCTGAAAAGGTTAAGGAATAGTGAGTAATCTGAGAAAATGTGGTTAGCTTTACACAGTTTTAAATAGAGATGGTATAGGGTCACATATTCTGATACCAGCTGTCAGAAAGTGTGACCCCTATTCTAAATCATTATGGTCAATTCCAGTAATAAATGTTTTGTGTAGCTGAAAAGGTGAAGGAATAGTGAGTAATCTGACAGTATTTGGTTGGTTTTACACTATTTTAAATAGAGATGGTATAGGGTCACATATTCTGATACCAGCTGTCAGAAAGTGTGACCCCTATTCTAAATCATTATGGTCAAGTCCAGTAATAAATGTTTTGTGTAGCTGAAAAGGTGAAGGAATAGTGAGTAATCTGAGAAGATTTGGTTAGTTTTACACTATATTTAATAAAGATGGCATAGGGTCACATATTTTGATACCAGCTGTCAGAAAGTGTGACCCCTATTCTAAAGCATTATGGTCAAGTCCAGTAATAAATATTTTGTATAGCTGAAAAGGTGAAGTAATAGTGAGTAATCTGACAGTATTTGGTTGGTTTTGCACTATATTTAATAGAGATGGTATAGGGTCACATATTCTGATACCAGCTGTCAGAAAGTGTGACCCCTATTCTAAATCATTATGGTCAAGTCCAGTAATAAATATTTTGTGAAGCTGAAAAGGTGAAGTAATAGTGAGTAATCTGACAGTATTTGGTTGGTTTTGCACTATATTTAATAGAGATGGTATAGGGTCACATATTCTGATACCAGCTGTCAGAAAGTGTGACCCCTATTCTAAAGCATTATGGTCAAGTCCAGTAATAAATGTTTTGTGTAGCTGAAAAGGTGAAGGAATAGTGAGTAATCTGAGAAGATTTGGTTAGTTTTACACTATATTTAATAAAGATGGCATAGGGTCACATATTTTGATACCAGCTGTCAGAAAGTGTGACCCCTATTCTAAAGCATTATGGTCAAGTCCAGTAATAAATGTTTTGTGTAGCTGAAAAGGTGAAGTAATAGTGAGTAATCTGACAGTATTTGGTTGGTTTTGCACTATATTTAGTATAGATGGTATAGGGTCACATATTCTGATACCAGCTGTCAGAAAGTGTGACCCCTATTCTAAGGCATTATGGTCAAGTCCAGTAACTAATGTTTTGTGTAGCTGAAAAGGTGAAGGAATGGTGAGTAATCTGAGAAAATGTGGTAAGTTTTAAACTATATTTAATAAAGATGGTATAGGGTCACATATTTTGATACCAGCTGTCAGAAAGTATGACCCCTATTCTAAAGCATTACGATCAAGTCCAGTAATAAATGTTTTGTAAAGCTGAAAATGTGAAGTAATAGTGAGTGAAGATTTGGTTGGTTTTACACGGAGATGAATAGTGTCACATATTCTGATGTCAGATGTCAGAGTTTGAGTAAAGGCCAGTGATTGCCTCACTCTCACAAAAAAAACTTTATAACTCATGTTTAAGATAGGACCTGACAAAGGCACATTTTTACAGTTGAATCAAGTATCAGCCCATTTTGTCTCCAAAATAACAGAAAACAATGAAAAAATAACCTAACCCTTTTAATAAATGGAATTAAAATGGAATCTTTTAACATCGGATAGGGCATTATAACTACCATTTGAATAATTTTTAGATCAGTTTAAATATGATACACATTATCTAATGTATGTTTAGCATAATAGAACAGGTGTAAAGTATGAGATAATCTATTTTCTTCTTATCTAATATTTTACTGGTTCTGACGTTTTGGTTTGTTTAGGGAAAAAGCTTGTATTTTGCAGTGCACCCCCCCCCCCCCCCCCCCCTACTTTCTTCATACGACGTGAAAATGCAGAGAATTAATAATGAAACGTTCATGTTCAAGATCATTTATTTTATTTATAGACAACATAAAAATGTAAACACCCTTTTTTCATCGTTCGACAGCAGCAGAAAGAGAAAATAAAGCGAGTCCGCGTAGCTTACGCAGTCTACGCAGCGCGCTCGTGCCCGTGAACAGAAACTGTGAAGTAGCGCCCTCTGTGGTCACAAAACCCGACGGTCACAGAAAACGGTGTAACACCGGCACACCAACTGGCACATCTTACAACAGCCAGCACATTAACTGGAACATCTTTAAAAAATTCAACATACCAACTGACACATCTTACAGCAGCCAGCACATCAACTGGCACATCTTTAAAAAATCAGGCACACCAACTGGCACATCTTTAAAAAATCCGGCACACCTTACAGCAGCCAGCACATCAACTGGCACATCTTTAAAAAATCCAGCACACCAACTAGCACATTTTACAGCAGCCAGCACATCAACTGGCACATCTTACAACAGCTGGCACATCTTGGGAGAAACCAGCACATTGACCGGCACATCTTGCAGCATCCAGCACACCGACACATCATTGTTTTGCACACCATGCAAGCTTGATTCAAACAGGTATTAATACATATTTCAAAGAGATCTTATAATTTTTGAAAGCTTAATTTAGGATTTACCTGCTTGAATGGAGCAATCGAAAAACGCACGAGATGCGTAATTACGCACGGGATGCGTAAAAGCGCACGTGATGCGTAATTACGCACGAGATGCGCAATTACGCACGAGATGCGCAATTACGCACGAAATGCGTAAAAGCGCACGAGCTGCGTAATTACGCACGGGATGCGTAAAACGCATGAAACGCGTAAATACGCACGAGATGCGTAAAAATGTATATAAAATAGGAGAGGAGGAGTAGGAGAACCCTATACAGCACCGTGTCCGGTTCTGTCTTCTTCAGGACACGATTTAATAGGTGTGACATGGAAGGCATGTCTTATTCAAAGGACAGAAGTCCAAAGAAGTTATCAAATTTTCTAAATCTAGACAGCACACAATAACACATTTTCACTATGAGTAGCCTAGTGCAGCCAATAGGGCACTTTGTCTGTTTTTTACCAGGTACCAGGTTTCTACATGGTATACTTTCTCAATCGTAAAAACAGCATCCAGCGCCTCATGACCTGAGGTGTTTTAGAGCAGGGATACAGCTCTCCCGTTCTGTGAAAAAGGACTGCTAACGCTAGAGGGAGTCCGCGAGAGAGTCCTCAATAAATGGGGTAAATTGAGCTAAACAGCTAAAAACTCTAAATTAAAATAGTAACTACTACCTGTCCAAAATGCTTCTTTAATTTTGAAAATAATAATAAAGAACTGTTCTAAAAAAGTAAAGAAACTTACCTGTACGTAGCTATTTTTCGTACAGCATACAAGTTTTAGGCAGGAAGACGCTAGCATTTCTGCTAGTGTGCTGACCGGTTGGTGAGCTGATGCTACAATTAAAGCCAGAGCACGTTTAAAAGTTATACAACGATTTTAACTAAGGTTTTAAAGCTCGCTGTTTAATTAAAAACAAGTATCTCAATTTGGTAAATTTTTGGTTTACTACATACTATTTCATAGTCTAAAACACAAACTGTCCTTTTTACATTGTGTAAAAATTGATAAATGGGCCAAAATGAGCTGAAATTTACTCTTCACATTGACTTACATTTAAATAAAGCTAAGAAATCTTTAGCTAATTATCTCTCTAAAACGCTAAAGTTGCTGTTTTTGAGATACATGTTTTTCTTTGGACAGCGACTATAAATCAGCGGTGCTAAAACATTTGATATTGTTCTATGTTCAGGAAATAAGCAGCGATTTCAAACTCAAAACTCAGATTCGAACTGAATCGATTCATTTGAATCACAGTGTTTGATTCAAACTGGTTCGAAGTCTGTATCGAAACAAAAAATAAGCTTGACTTGACGGTCACAAATCAGGTTTTGAACCTTTTGATTCAGTCTTCCCAAACCCTCTGTTTGCCATCACTAGTAAAATGATCAGACATTTAGAAAATGTTGCTCAGTTGCTCCATGTGGATCCATTTTTTCGAACAACTCCAAATCTTTTCTGTTTGCAATGTATTTGCTGTATAGATTTTATAGTAGAATAGTAGTATATAATATGAATATAATATAATATTCTCATATAAAATCTATATAGCAAATAAATCAAATTAACTAAAATATATAATATATATTTTATTCAAATTGCATTGGAAGGCTGTATGTAATATTTTATATTAAATTACATAAAACATTCCTAAACAGTTAAAGAAAACATGATTAAAAAGTGTTATAAATGTTATTAAATTCAATTAAAGTAAAACATAACTTTGCCCCAAAGGCTAAAAACTTTAAAAAATAAAGAAAACGCATGATAATGTCTAAATGATGTACATTGTAATGGATGAAAGGTCGGAAAGGGTTAAAATATAGCTAAAAGGCTGCCCAGGGAACTGCCTGACTGTAATAATCCTAACAGCCTTCCTACAGATGCACATAAACACTGTAGTCAATCTGTTAGGGGTAATATGGAAAGTACAGTATGAAAAAACTGAAGGTTTAAATAAATGATATTATTTTCGTTTTGGTAATTAATGAATTAACGGATAGTGAGGGTTTGGTCGTTGGGTCCTGAATCGCGGAGGCTGATGGGACCCGCGGAGGATCTACAGTAGCAGCAGCAGCAGCAGCGATGGCCGGGCTGTGCTCTGTGTTTTCTGTGTGTCTGTGTTTATTAGGGTTCTCTGCGGCGGTGTTTGAGGACCAGGTGGGGAAGTTTGACTGGTATGTACAGGCGGAGAGATTATACACTCTGTAAATATCGCTGACAGGCAGCTTTCTGAAACACACCATTCAAACTGGTCACCGGGGAGCTAATGGCTAGCTGACTAATGGCAGCCAAAGCTAAAACTGATTGGCTGGTGGTGAGATGTAGCTTAGCTAAGCTAGTTAGCTTGCTTAGTTGTTCTAAATCATAATTATTGTAATCAGATTTATAGCTAGGGTTAAGTATCTATCATATCAAACAACTGGTCGATTAATGACAATAGTTAAACTGAATACACCTGCTGTCGCTTGCTAACCTAACCTATATGTTTTTGCTTCCTTAACGACTGATCCCAGCTTTATAGCTACAGTCATCATAATTATTCTTTCGGAAACTGCTAATCAGTTTTTCAGGTTTCTGAAAGAGAAATGTTGTGGTTTCAGTCTGAGTAGAACATGTCTACCCTTCTATTATTTTAACTAAGGACATTGACTAGAATTGCAAGATTATCTAGATTTCATTATTCTCATTTTCCATTCCAAAGATTGTGTAGACATGGTATTATTTGAGTCTCAGTAGAAATGTAGATTTTTTTGTTTGGTTTTTAAATGACATTTACTAGAACTTGTAACATAGCCCTCATTTTTATGTTGTGATGTTTAATTTAAGTAGGGCTGAACTGATGTGGTAATTCTGGGTTGATGCAGATATATTGAATTACAAATGTAAAGCTGATGATATCAGTATACACATTAAAAACTTACCAGCTAACTAGTTCTTACATCAGCTTTAAATGAACTAGTCTTATTAAACAATATATCTATTGAAACTAACAACAATATGTACATATCATTGGATTTTAAAGTAGGGCAGCCAGTGTCGGCCTGTTGTCAGTGGTGCAGCCAGTATTGTACAGCAATACACACGTAAACAAGATTCTGTTTAAAATATCTAGACATAGATATGATACCAATATGAGTCCAATGTCATCACGTATCCCTACGTTTTAGCCAGTGATTTTTTAGTGTAAAGAACTTACTACAGTCAGTGATGTGCAATAAATTTAAAACACATTTCGTGTTTTTAGTATCTTTTAGTGTTTTTGTTGGTTTTGTCTAGAAGCCAGTTAGTCAAAAATGTGCACACAACTGACTAAATGTGTTTTCCAAAATAGACAAATATAAAGATATTTGTATCTAAAGGCTTATACTAGCCTCTAGTGCTATCTGAGCCAAACCTAATATGATAAGAAAAATATGCATACTCATTTAAGTGTTTTTCACATGGCCAAAAATATATAATTGCTGTTTTTCTGTGAAAAATCTCATTGTATCTATTTCTTTTGTACATAATTTGATACAAGCAGCTGTGCATTGCATGAAACCATCATCATGAATGAACCAATGCAATACAATGTTCTGGAAACAGAGCTAGACTAATGAACAAATTCAACAGAAGCTAATTCATTATTGTTGCCTAAATGTTGTTGTGCAATCTTATTTTAGGAGACAGCAGTTTGTGGGGAAGGTGCAATTTGCACTGTTCGATACTCATTCCCAGGCATCTAAAAAGCTACTGGTGGCAACTGAGAAGAATATTTTTGCCTCTCTGAACTCCAGAACTGGAGATCTTTGTGAGTATTACTCTCCAAGATGCATTAGTTTAAATAAGAATAGTTACATTTTTTATAATTGACTGGAAAATGTAAGTTAAAATACATCGAATGTATTTATTTTTCTATGTATGAAGGTGTAGAATGAAGCAAGGATAAATATATGTAAGAGTGATCTCTTGTTTCTTTTTGTAGTCTGGCGACATGTTGACAAGACCGGACCAGATGGACATATTGATACACTTATGATGCATGGCCAAGGTACCTGTGAGAAAGTATGAATTTTAATTTTGCTACTAAATAAAGTGCAGCGAGTAAACTGTGAAACCGTGGTCTTTGCTGTTTACTAGATGCCGTTGTTGTTGTTGGGAATGGTCGACTTCTTCGATCCTGGGAGACCACTGTTGGAGGCTTAAATTGGGAGACAGTGCTTGATACTGGAAGGTTGGATGTTTGTGACCTTTATGATTATAATGGTGTTGTGATATTCAGAAATGTAATAACATATATTATCCCTTTAGTTTTCAGTCTGCTGCTTATATTGGAGTCCAAGATGTGGTGAGGTATGTTGCGGTGCTTAAGAAGTCTGCCATCTCGCTTCATTACCTTTCCAATGGCCATCAGAAATGGGTGGAAAATCTTCCAGAAAGGTGAAACTAGTTAATATTTTGCAGATGAATTATTTATTTTAATAGATATAAAATTGTTCTTTATGTCACTTATTTTTCTTGTAAATCTCTAAATCACTTCGTTACATTTTTTGCATTCTATTGTTTTGTATGTTTTAGTGACACTGTTCAATATCAGACGGTCTACTCTGGAGGGAATGGACAGGTCTTTGTTCTTGGTGTGGTCCCCAATTCTCATATTGTTATTGTTGAATACAACATAGAAGATGGAGAAATCATGAAACAGGTAAGCATGGATTCTATTGTTTTAATCAGGGCTGCCCAAAGTTACCCCGTTTAAAGAATGTTATTTGGCCCATTAGTAATGTACCCACAAAAATAAAATTAATATATATACACTCACTGTCAAAAGAAAATTGTGGCGAAAATAACTGCAATGCTATTTGGAAGGAAGATAAAGCTTGCTAGGGACAGTAATTGATGAGCTTATATGATATATGATATGGGAAGTACTTATTATGCTACACACAGAAGTAGTGTGTGACACATGTGAAACACAACATGCAGAATCTCCTGCAGTAATCCTTCCCATGCAGCTGGATTATTCATGCAGTTCCTGCAGATTTTGCAACAGATGTGGAGTGTTGATAGCACCTCTAATAGTATCCCACACATTTTTAATCAGGGGTCTGGTGATGCAGCTGGCTGTGGCATGGTGTCTGACTTCATGGCTTATTCCTTTGTCTGGAAAATATTGTTTTTTTTTTTTGTTTTTTTTATGCACGAAAAAATGTTAGCCTGTTTAATTATAAATAAATATTTTGTGTATTACAAATGTAACATTTGCAAATATTCCTGTCCTGGTGTGAATGATTCTCAGAAAACATATTTTGTTGTTCCTAGAAATCAGTTGCGGCTCCATGGTTGTCAAGCTTGCAGTCCAGCTGTGTGATGGTTGGTTCTGGGGTGCTTTTGTGTGCTGACCCAACTACAAAATCACTGTACACCTTCCCACTGCAGTCTGCTGATCAGACAACAATGACTCCAATCCTGCTTGAGGTAAACATTTTCCCTTCACTTGATATATATTTTATTTTCACTTTGTATCTGCCTAGCCTTTTTATAGGGTTGTCATTTTTATTGTTTATTTAACATGTAGATTATAACTGGTCTTTCTCTTTCCAGTCTCTGGGTGTTGAGGTGGCTGCAGGGTTCCAGCCGGTACTGATCTCCACTCAGCCCCATCCTGCCCGTCCTCCGCTCTCTGAATTCTTCCTGCAGCTTGGTCCAGATTACCACATCCTGCTGCAGCTGAAAGATGGCCTGGTTTCTACTCTCAGAGACTTTAACCCAGTATGCTATACACAATTGATTCTTAGCCGTAGGTGGTAAGATGGAAGTTTAATAGCACTCCTTTTTTTCCCCCTCAAAGAGCTGATTGATTTTTTTCCCTTATAGTCATATCTGGTGGCTTTTGCAACAACCGGGGAGAAGACAGTAGCTGCTGTTATGTCGCCAAAAAATGAGACCGTAAGTATTTTATTTATCCTCAGTAACTCTGACCCTTTTCATCTCCACACATATTCAGTAATTAGAGCTAATGGCTCTAATGTAACTTATTGTATTTATTGTATTGTTCTAGTCTTATATTTGCCCATTTGTTGCACGTTTGCTATTAAGGTAGTCTGTATTGTACGCACTGTATTGAATAGGGCTGGACAATATGACTGAAAACTCATATCTGTTTCAGAGAATAGCAATATATGATATATGCTACATGATGTGGAATCATAACAAAGTATAATGTCCAAGTATTAGTATTTATTTATAACACTCAAATAAAACATAGAATATCTAAATGGTAAATAGTTAATTGTGAATCTACAAAAACTGAACCCAGTAAACTGCACTGGATTATGCTGTTTGGTTGATGAAATTGGTGTTTTAAACCTTTCTGTTTTCCAATCCACTTTAATGTTGGGTTTTTATTTATCCATATTCCTATTCCTAGGCGAGTGTTATCAACCTGTACAGTGCTGATACGGGTCGGAGGCTTCTTGACACTACCATCATCTATTCCATGGACCCTAATGGAGGAAAGCCAGCAAAGGTAATTATTACTTATTGTTTTTAAAAGTGTTAAATGTTTGGTGTCTTACAGAACAAAGCAGATTTGGTTTGTCTCCTCAGTTGTACATCCACGCATTTCTGAAGAAAGATGATTCTGTGGGCTACAGGGTCTTGGTGCAGACTGAAGACCTCGTCCTCACCTTCCTACAGCAGCCTGGTATGTTTGCACAAGTTAATTAATTCATGTTTGTTCTGTACGTGAAATTGTGTGATTAATATGTTGTATATTTTCTATACAGTAAAAGTGTATTATTGTTGTAAACAGAGACAGGTTTTGACTTAGAAGACACATTGCAGGTTTTAGGGATTTTATGTATTGTAGAAACTTTTGCAACTCTCAATTCGCTTAACCGACCAGAAAATGTTTTGTGGCCCATATAACAATGTAACTGACCATTTAAAATAAACAACAGAGACTAATTAGTAAATGATCCATCTTTTGGATCTCGTGTTGTGTTGCATTGTGATTTATTTTTTCTGTTTTACTTTTATAAAAATCTGAATAAATTTAATAATAATTGCTGTTTGTTGATTTTACCAATTTTTCATTTTGCAAAACAGAAGAAAAAACATGTTTGGCCAGCAGACCCCTAGCAGTACCTCTAGTAGTAGTTTCTACCCACAGGTTGAAAAGCACTGCATAGAAAACAAACTAAAGTATGGCGTTTTCTCTGCAGAGCACAGTTTCCTATACATTTTAATTTAACAAAATGTACAAAAATTGTGTGTTCTGCATAGAGACAGTATTAATTACTTTTATTTATCCAAGGTGTGCTAACAATTGTATGGCATTTGTGAAACTCTTAGAATATTAGAATATACATTAGAAAATATTATTGTCTGAATTCTAGTTAATTCTCATATTAATCACAGTTACAGTCAAAGCTTTATTTTAAATATTACAATGTTCTGTTTTAGTGATATTATAGCTAAATGTTCTCTACAGGCAGGGTAGTGTGGAGCAGGGAGGAGGCTCTGGCTGATGTTGTTACAATGGAGATGGTGGACTTACCGCTCACAGGAACACAGGCAGAACTGGAGGGAGAGTTTGGAAAAAAAGCTGGTAATGTACAACATCCTGCATCATGTTGTGTCTTGGCACGTTCTCAGGTTCTCTCGGTTTTGTTATAATCTAATTCTCTTCTGTTTTATGTGCACAAAAATTATTGTGCTGTTCTTTTTTTACTACTACAATATTTGTCTTCTTTTCTAAAGCTTTGTTAAAATTCACTGTAGAATATACTTTTCTATGCTGTGAATGATTTTTACATTACTTTTATGGTCACATCAGCTGCTTACTAATGCTGCCTATGCTCACTAATGCACTGGTCTTCTGTCTGTCCCATAAGCCCTTGTCTTTTCTTGTGCTGCCCTCTGTATTTATTTTCTTTCCCTGTCGCTCTTTCTTTTCGCTGCACTTGGATCCAGCTATTCAAGGTAATTTGGAACATTTGCTTATATGTGTTTTATAACAGTATGTGCAGTAAGGTTTTCCATGTCGTATTATTTATTGTCTATTATTTATTGTGAAGCTTTATGGTTTTTGTAATTGTTTATGGTTTGAGTTTATATGCATGCACTAAATATTCAGTATAGTTATATATGTTTTTATTTTTATGTTCAAGTTTTATTTTGTTATATATTGATCAGTGACTTGAGTACTGTTTACTAAGTTACTAAATGTTTTAAACGGTTATTTTATTCAAACCTTTAAAACATTAGTTTTGTTGCAGCAGTATGTTCTTAAAATACAATAAAAAATATTTTTTATTACCAGGAATGTTGGTATTGCAAAAACACCCTAAAATACTGTGATATTATTCTTGGGCCATATTACACACTCCTAATGTACAGTTATTTTTCATAATAATTTACTAAACTTTATTTCGGTATAATTTAATATAATCTAAGTTTAAGGAGCAGTTGTGATTGAGATGGTATTGTTGCTTATCTGTTTATTGTAAACGTCAAGGGCAAATATAAAGAATTATGATTAGCAGGCGTACATTTATGTATGTGTATCTAAATGCCGTATTTTTGTGATGTTTGCAGATGGACTGTTACCCATGGTTCTTAAGAGGCTCTCCTCACAGTTCATCCTCCTGCAGGCCTGGATGAGCCATCTGTGGAAACTCTTCTATGACGCCCGAAAACCCCGAAGCCATGTTAAGAATGAAGTAACTTTTGAAACTTTATCTCGGGATGAATTCAACCTGCAGAAGATGATGGTGATGGTGACCGCATCGGGGAAGGTATGATGATTTTAGATTAATAGCTCGGAGAACCTCTTCTGTAGAATTTTTGTCTTTTCGTTTGTCTGTGGTCTTTTGTACAAATAAATCTGAGGAAGACGAGTATGACTTTTTCCTTTTTTTGTTTTTCTTTTTTTTGCAGCTGTTAGTATGTTTAATTTTTTGTTTTGTTTTGTTTTGTTTTGTTTTCAGCTCTTTGGAATTGATAGCAAATCTGGAACAGTTTTATGGAAGCAATACCTGGAAAACATCCAGCCCAATTCAGTCTTCAAACTAATGGTGCAGAGGACTACTGCTCATTTCCCTCACCCACCTCAATGCACTCTACTCGTCAAAGATAAGGTAGGTTTGTGATCAGTTTAAAAAAAAAAAACACACATTTATGAACTAGGGCTGAGTATTGGCCAAAACCTGGTGATATGATTTGTTTTACAAAACAGGGGATACAAATCAGTATATTGTGTGATGTATTGTGGTGGTTTCTTTGCCTAAAGAAATGTTTATTTTTTATACAGCTAGTAAGATGTCTACACAACTATAGGCTGTCTACAACACTGCTATCTAGTGGACTGAGTTTAGAATAAAACCAATTAAACTCCACTCTACCATCAATCTCTAATGTGTTTTTGAGAATTATTGCAAAACACAATACTGCAATGCTTAACACATTACACAATTTTCTCAGCATCCCTTTATTGACATGATGGCATGTGGGAATTCTATGCCGATGCTGATATCCGATATTATACATATAACTGTATATTTGCCGATGCCTATATACTTATTTACAACTTGCAGAGTAATGCCAGTAATAGCTATTGTAAAAGGCCGGACACTTTTAACCTATGCCTTAGACCAAAAGAAAAAAGTTCTTTCCAAATTCCAAATAAAAATATTTTCATTTACAGCGTTTATTTGCAGAAAATGAGAAATGGCTGAAATAACAAAAACGATGCAGAGATTTCAGAACTCAAATAATGCAAAGAAAACAAGTTTATATTTCTAAAGTTTTAAAAGTTCAGAAATCAATATTTGGTGCAATAACCCTGTTTTTTAATCACAGTTTATATTTGTAATCTGGTTGTTAACAGTTGCTTTCTTTTTTGTCTCTTCAGGACACAGGCCTTGGAAGTCTGTATGTCTTCAATCCCATTTTTGGCAAGAAGAGCCATATCAGTGTCCCAGCTTTGCCCAGACCCATCCTTCAGTCGCTGCTTCTTCCCCTCATGGATCAGGACTATTCTAAAGTCCTTCTTCTCATAGATGATCAGTACAAGGTTGGTCTTATTGGATTTTGTAGAAAGGACTAACAAAACAAACGAAATGCTTATACTTTAAGCACACTGTATCTGCCTCCCTCAGGTTACAGCATTTCCCTCCACTAAGAATGTTCTGCAGCAGCTGCAAGAGATGGCATCCTCTATTTTCTTCTATCTGGTCGACTCCAGTCAGGGCAGGCTGTCGGGTTTCCGTCTCCGTAAAGACCTGTCCACTGAGCTGATCTGGGAGGTGGTCATCCCCACTGAGGTGCAGAAAATAGTGGGGGTGAAAGGCAAGCGTGCTAATGAGCATGTCCACTCCCAGGGTCGGGTCATGGGAGATCGCAGTGTGCTTTATAAGGTAATATTTAGCCTACCTCAACAATTATTCAAATATTTATTTTTAAATGTAGGACTTTCAATTAAAGCTAATGTAGTATGTTTGTTGAAAATAATTAGACATTTGTTTCTCTCCTTAAATACCTTTTAGTACCTGAACCCCAATCTTCTGGCAGTGGTGACTGAAAGCACAGACAGCCACCAGGAGCGGAGCTTTGTGGGGATTTTCCTCATTGATGGTGTGACTGGTCGTATTGTTCATGAAGCAGTGCAGAGGAAGGCCAGAGGACCTGTTCACTTTGTGCACTCTGAGAACTGGGTGGTGGTGAGTAAACTGCTACCTCTGTCCTTTAATATGTTGGTTTTGAACAAGCCAATTGCATGTGAAACCTAATGCTGCAGTATTTTCGGCAACTAAAGCCAGGTTTGCATTGCACGATTTTAGGCCAGAAGTCACTGAGGGTTTTTGGAAATCTCTGACAAAACAATGATACAATAACATGCGAGTGATCGAGATTTGATATCTGGACCTGTCTACAACTATAAACTCGATAGTGTGAAAAGTGTTGTGACTGGACGTTAGTGCAGCAACTAGCTGCAGTCTATAAGAGGTTAAGAAGCAGGGTGAGAAGACAGCAATGGGTGGAGTTATACATGCATTTTATTTATCCATTTTCATTATCCATATTTTCCATTTTTTCTTCTGTACGTTTCTGCTGCCAATCAGTTCGCAATACAAATTCGTTTCTTACAGGCATTTGTTTTAATTAAAAGAAAAAAGATTTTTGGAGAGCAGACAGACTTGATTGGTATCTCTTCTGGGGAAAGACCTTTTTAAATTGTGACCTTTGCTCACTGATCAGACATGTAGTATGCAAAGAACAATCACTAAAATATTCCTGATTACAAGACAACAAGTTGTGTAGAGTGAGGAGTACAGCGATCTGACAATTCTGAAAGTCATGTAGTATAAAAATTATATTGTTCTGAATATGTATTTTAATTGTTTGATTTCTCTAAAATGAGGAATACAAAAATAAATGCTTGTTCTGTTTTTCTCTCTTTTGTAGTATGTGTACTGGAACACAAAGTCTAGGAGGAACGAGTTCTCTGTGCTTGAGCTGTTTGAGGGAATGGAGCTGTATAACAGCACAGTGTTCAGCTCTCTGGATAGACCTCGTCCACCTCAGGTCTTGCAGCAGTCCTACATATTCCCCTCACCTATAAGCACCTTGGAGGCAACACTCACTGAGAAGGGCATCACCAGCAGGCATTTGCTTGGTCAGTTCAATGGATTTAATTTGATTTAAATGATGTATTGGAAGTTGTGGTAAGGTCCGTTTCTAATTTTATAGCATGTTTATTTTATTTTTATTTTTTTTCCCTTTATTTAGTGGGACTCCCATCAGGAGCCATCATGTCTTTACCAAAGATGTTTCTGGACCCACGGAGACCAGAGGTGGCCTCGGATCAGAGCCGGTGAGCAATGAACTTACAGCTAGTGGCCACTATATATCTCTCTCAGATCTTATCAATGTAGTAATTAATTAATGTGTCTTGTTTTTGTGTCTCTTTCTTTCTTCCTTCAGCGAGGAAAATCTAATTCCATACTCTCCCGAAATGCCGATTCGCACTGAGTGGTTCATTAACTACAACCAAACCGTATCAAGAGTAAGGGGTATCTATACTGCCCCCTCTGGCCTGGAGTCCACATGTCTGGTATGTATTTTGAGTATTAGTATTATTAAAATATTAATGTATGAGATCACACCATATATTTATTTGTTTAATGCTAATGACAGTTTCATCTTGCCCGACATTTTCTAATTGGTATACTTACTGTATTTTTGAAGTAAGTGTCAATTTCTTCTTCATTTCAAGGTGGTTGCATATGGACTTGACATCTACCAGACCAGAGTGTACCCTTCCAAACAGTTTGATGTTCTAAAGGACGATTATGATTATGTTCTGATCAGCAGTGTGCTGCTTGGTCTATTTTTCGCTACTATGATAAGTAAGCGATTAGCAGAAGTAAAACTTCTTAATCGTGCATGGCGATAAAGAGCAGTTCCAGGCCTGATGACTGCATTCTCCGCCTTTTTTGCCACATGAAGACCCGGTTGATGACAGAAGACCAGCTGATGCCCGTGTCAGACTGCAAGGTCACAAAATGAGCATTGTGGGAGTTTTTGAAGTTGCAGCTAGCTGTTAAGGATGATGGCAGTACATGTTGGATTGTTTTTTTTTTCTTTATGCAAACACTGTCTTTAACATTTGCCCACACCATTAAACAGTTTTTCTAATTTATTGTGGTTTATGAGGTAAGTTCTATTGTAAATTTAGGCCCAATGTTTTTTTTTTTTTTAATAAATTATTTGAAATTTTTCAGATTGCCACAGCAGTTGTGTTTTCAGGTTGAGTAAATATGTATAGTGAAAAAATAATGTAACAGATAAGAAATTATGATCTCTAGTTTAAATATGTTTGTGTGGGTGATAACACTGGAGAATTAACATAAAATATACCTCTTAACTTATAATTAGATTTTTTTATATAAATATGGCCAAATTGTGTGATGTTTAGTTCCTCTTAATTTGCTTGTTTATCTTTTAGGACTGATCAGCCTTTAAACTATGTAGTTTCACAAACAGAATCAAATTTACAGAAATATGTTTAACCTTCTGTATGTGAAAAAGAACAAATCATCCAATAAAATTAAGTGTTTTTTGATCAACTGTAGGAATGGAGTGGTTTGTGTCGAGTGTGAACTCAATTGTGTTGATGAGACAACACTTCCTGCTTAAAGTTCTGAAGTATTTTATTTTATTCACCCCTGCTGGCTGTTTTGGTTCATGTTTGCGCTTTTACCCTATTATTAAAACTCTTAGGCCGGTATTGCTCTCCACATTTATATCACTATTTAGTTATTAAGCTATTTGAAACTGAAACCACACAGTTGCTGCAAAGCCTAGACTATGGCCCAGTTTGTAGGTGGGATAGGGTTTTTTTTCTGCCCTTGGGCAATGCTTGAATACCGTATATATCTTCGAAGTGAATTGATTCATATATATTTGAGCTGGAAAATAAGGAACTGCTGAATGAAGAAAAGTAGAAAACCCTCTGTATACCTAACTTGATTTAATGTTCTGGATTAATCCATGCATTATGGTGACCCACACAATTATGTTTTGCAGCTGAAGTCCAATTTTACTTATTTGATATGTTTCATTGTTTTTGAGGAATCATTTTTTTATCATTTTAAGGAATAGTTCACTGCAGACTAACTTTTTTGTTCCCTATAAAAGATAGGTGCAGAAACTAGTATACTTTGAGATTATGGTGAATCTTTTTGCCAAACCAACATGGAAAATAATTTTAGCCTGCAGTGCCACAAGTAAGTTGTAAGTTAAATGCAAGATCTCTGTAATATAGTTTTTCAAAATATATTACGATTGCAGAACTAGTTACGTTTTGTTCATTTTTAAAAAATTAGGAAGTTAATATCTAAAACTAGAATTTCTGGTATTAAAAGTTCAGCTTTTATAAATGGATTATATATGAAAGAGTGTTGTTCCAAAAGTCAGCAGGAACAAGTCAAAATTAAATTAAGGATATGTTCTTCTAACAGTCAGAATGGCTTTATTGATCATTCAGTCTTATATTATCAGAAAAAGTATCTGATATCTAAAATTTTGATTTTTTACGAGAAGTTGCATTACAGAGACCTTGCATTACATTTTTACAAGTAAAAATGAACTCTCAACTTGTATCACTGGGGCATTTTAGGCTACGATAATGTGCCACTCAAGTTTTGTTGTATGTCATTTATTATTCATTAACAAGATATGCATTTTAAGACCTTTGTAATTTAAATAATACAAGGCATGCATTAGATTTTGTTATTCTTTTTTTTTTTGTTTGTTTTAATAATAGGTATTGTCCAGATAAATTTGAGGTCTTGTTCCAAGATGAGGATTATGTTTAATAATATAACTCAAACATAAAACTCTGGCTGTGTGTTGTGTTAACAGTGTCTGAATGGTGCAGTAGATTGATACATTCATACATGCATACATAATATTCCCATATGGGGCCTCTTCTGCTCCAACAAGAAAGCAGAATATCTGGGTTGTACACTGAATCTTAAGCGAAGGGCAGACAGTAGACATTTTTAGGACACTTTGTTTTGCTTTACCACTATAGAGGTCACTTTGGACTTTGCATTTTAATAACAAGCTGATCATTTGAATTAGATGTTTAAGAGGAAGCGCCCGAAACAGAGCAGAGATGAGAGAAACTTAGTTTGGAGACATGTCATCTGCTGGTGTTGGTCCACTGTGTTATATCAAGTCCAAAGTCAGTGCAGTGATTTCCAAGATCTTACAGCGCTTCCTTCTTCCTTCTGCTGACAACTTTAATGCAGATTTCATTTTCCAGCAGGACTTGGCACACTGCCCACATTGCCAAAAGTGCCAATTGGTCTTATATAATCTAATTTTCATTGGCTGTAAGCCATAATCAACAATAAAAGAAATAAACGCTTAAAATTGATTACTCTGTGTGTAAAACTTTTATTTAATATGTGAGTTTCACATTTTGAACTGAATTACTGAAATGAAGTGACTTTCAATGATATTCAAATGTTTTGAGATGAACTAGTATATATACTTCTGAGTAATGAGAATAAGTAATGAGTAATGTGAATACTTATTGTGTATTTTCTTGCTCTGTTTGGACTGATCTTTTTTTAGACTCTAAGAAGAGGCTGTGTAAAGAAAAGTCCAATATATATGACCCTTATTTGGCCATAAGGAATTTTAATGTTAGGTAAATTTTTATACACAAAAAGAAATTTGCTAAAAAGATACCCTCGAGGAAAAAAAAAGTCAAACCTAGATAATTTGAAGCTTTCCAATTTTATATGAATTTGAATACTTTTGACACCTTTACCTGTACAGATACAGGTTTTATAGGTAGTTTTACTTTATTAACTCCAATGAAAATGTAAGCTAGTCACCTGCAGGAGATATTAATATATGAGATATATGAAATATTTAATGATACAGTAGATTATACAGGGTTTTTTTCTCTTAAATGTTGAAATGAGATAGCTAAGCTAGCTAGCATATAGCTAATGTTTTTTTTTTTCATGTTT
Source organism: Astyanax mexicanus (assembly GCF_023375975.1). Classification (NCBI taxonomy): domain Eukaryota; kingdom Metazoa; phylum Chordata; class Actinopteri; order Characiformes; family Acestrorhamphidae; genus Astyanax; species Astyanax mexicanus. The sequence continues at coordinate 35,942,956 of NC_064420.1, forward strand.
ACGTGTGACGACACGTCCTGTTGATCTGCGTCTGGTGATTAACCTCATTTCCTCCGCTAGACTCTAATAGAGAATCGCAAGATGGCGTCGAGTGGAGGAGATGGAGAACCGGAGTGGACCGCAGCCGTGCGGCCGCTTTTATCAGCGTCGTACACGGCCTTCGAGACGAAAGAGCTACCTCAGCTGATAGGATCCATCGTAAACAGGTCAGCGCGGGGTTTGTGCGGGAAAATCACGCGTGCAGGTCGTTAAACGAATTAGGAAATCCTGGCGTTAGCAGCAGCGGCGCTGCTAATGCTAACCGCTGCTGTACAGAGCGTTAGCTCCGCTAGCAATGTGGCTACATAAGATTCTGCTTCATCATCAGGCCGAATAGGAGACGAGCGGCTGGGTTACACCCCCTGGAACCCGTTAGAGACATCCAGTTATGGGTGTTTTGGGTGCTTATCGTGTTAGCGCAGGGGGAAGGCCTCAGTGTGGTGTTTTAGTCTGTGTAAATTATGTGTTTGAATCGTTTGTGAAGCCTGTTTTTCTGGTTACCACCCAAATAATTTAGCCCTAAACACAGCCTCAGAACCAGTAGTTAGCTAAGCTAGCTTGCTAGCTGGGTTAGCTTCAGAGCTAATGTCAGGAATAGCTGACAAGCAGGCAAGCGAGCTGAGGAGTTAAGCTAGCGGTAGTTAGGTAGCTAGCTTACACCGTGAGAACTGACACTTATTTATCTACAGCTTGCTATAGCTAGCTTAGCTAATTTCTTTAAGTGAAATATAGCTATAATATAACAGCAAAGTAGCGGAAACATTTATTTTAACTAGCTGGTGAGTTAAAAGTGTATCTAGGTAACGAACTGCTTGGCTTTTAGCATGTTTAATCAGCTAGCGCAGCCAGCTAACCTAGCGTTAGCGTCAGCCTGAACCCAGTTTTGTTTTGTTTAAACAAATCTAATTTTTCACCTGGATGACTAAACGTGTTGCCTATAGCATGTTCTGACTGTCAGTGTAGGTGTGTGTTTAGACAGAGCTGTCGGCACTGCTGTCAGTTTAAGTTTAGATAGCTTTCCGTGTTCTGTGTTGATAGGGAGAGACCCTGCTCTACCTGGTATTTTATTTAACCTAGCTAAGCTAACTTAGGTTAGCTAACGCTAACTAAGTAGTTAAACTGTCTCTGTAACTAACTATGAGACGCTGGTGTTTTTAGTGTTTGAGACTTTTAGTTTTTTGTGTTTTAAGCACTGGTGGAAGAAGCACTAACTACTTAATTCAGAGATAGCAAAGGGAAAATATTAGTTAACCTATGGCAGTAAAAATAGAAGTCCTTTTTTTAGAACTTCATCTGAGAAAGTAAAATATTCGAATTCAAACGTTTCCTAGATTAGCTTAATAAACTTTTGAAGGTAAAAAGTGGCAAAAATGTACTTGGGCTGTAATGTCCTGTTGTCATTTTTGTAATGTTAATGAACTGAGCAATTATTTAGATGTAAAGACCCCAGTATATACAGTAAATAGTCTGTTTTTTCTGGTGGAAGAAGTAACCAAACAATGTTGCTAGCTCTATCTACTGCTTAATTTAGAGATAGCAAAGAGAAATTATTAGTTACTTCAGTAAAAATCCACTTCTTTAGACCTTCACCTGAGTAAAAGTAAAGTATTTGCCTTCGAACATACTAAGTACCCTTAGCTAGATTAGCTCAATAAACTGTTGAAAAAAAAGTGGTATAATTTGCTATGGCTGTGATGTCCTGTTGTCATTTTTGTAATATGACTGATTGCCTGAACTACAATTATTAGATGCAAATACTCCAGTATTGCTAAACGGTTGTTGTTAAATATTCAGTTTGATTAGGTTGTAAATAGTGGTGGAAAAAGTAACCAAACCATGTAGTTAGCACTAGCTACTACTTAATTTAGAGATGGCAAAGGAAAAATATTAGTTACTTTAGTAAAAGTAGAAGTCTTCATTTTATGCCTCCCATCAAAGTAAAATTCTTTACTTTGAATGGTTTACTAAGTACATTTGAAAGCAAAAGTACCATGATTTGTTGAGGCTGTAATAATGTCCTGTTGTCATTTTTGTAACATGATTCATTGCTTGAACAACAATTTTAAGATGCAGAAATGCAAGTATTAATCCTGCTACACCAGATTTTTAATGCCAGTGGAATATTTGGTAAATAGTCTTCTGCCATTCTCTGTTAAAATGATAATAAACATGACAACATAACAAACAACTGAAGACTACCAGTTTCCATTTGGTTGAATCGAGTGGATTAAATGACTTTTTTTAGTTTAGTTAATTTAGTTACTTGTTTAACAATAACTTGCTGTAAACACATGTTAAAGGTTTTACTTTACTATACATAGTATACATAGTATCAACAAGCTGTATTGATAAGCATATAAGGATATAATCTTCTTAATTAAGATTATAAGCAGCATAAATTAAATGAAAAACATGTACACTGTACTACACATGAAATAATATTTGAACAGTATTTTTTTTAAGAATCTGTCACTGCTGATTTATTTTGGGTGCATGTTAACATTGCGGTAAATATTGTGTAGCTCTGTCTGCGTGTGACTATTTATGCCTTTATGCCTGCATTTAGACTGTGGTTTTATAGTAACCGTATCGATATAGAAATTATATTGTATTGATTGAGATTTAGAAATGTATTGTTAAATGCATTTTAGCCATATCGTCCAGCCTAAACTATACTGTACATTCAGTATGAATGAAACCTTATGGTTGAACTCAATATTAAAATACTGCAGAGTACAGATACAAACAAAAGCTACTTTACTGCTTTCATTCACGTAGTTCCTGTCCACCACTGCTGTATTCTGTTAATAGGGCAAGGTGTCCTTTACCTGTGGTTATGTCTTGCTAAACTGCTAACCTCTACAGGTCTGGTGTTGAAATGCTGTTGTGTTCTTATGATTTGCTAAAATTTTATATGCTTATATACTTTCTTTTCTGTAGTTTTTTGCTATGTGATAGTTCAGAATGAAACTAGAGTTCTCCTAATGTTATTTTATGTAGCAGGCTATAACTCGAAACATATGCAGTAGAGAAGTTTCATATTGTGTTTAAAGCACAGGAAAATTAAGTGTTTTTTTGCCTGCTTCTTTCATGTTGTTTAGTTGTATAACTTGTGCTGAAATGAAACTGAAACCTAGCTTTACAGTTCCTAGTGTTTTAGGCTGCATCAAAGTATATGGTATTACAAATTGGATATTTTGTTGATGTGAATGGAAATTTATGCGCTTTATTTCTTTGAATGTTTTATCACTTGGTCTTTTTGATTTTCTCATTAAATGTTAGTGTTACCTAAGTGCAGAATTGTCTACTTGGGCATGTTCTGCTCCTGATATTTTGCTTGCACTGCAACAGCTCTCAACTCTTATCAAACTCTCAGCCTTATGAAACTTACCTTTCATGTTTGCGCATGTTCTCCAGAGTCAGTATTTGATTCTGTGAAAATAGCCTGCTGCTCGCTTTTGCTGATAAAAAACGTCAGTAGCAATTTTGTGGAAAAAGTTATTACTTTGCAAGGGAAAAACATGAGTTTGCTGTCACATACTGTTCATTCATGGCAGGGATGCATGCCTCCACATTCAAATAAATACTGCTGTTTTTCAGGGGATGTTATATTTACTAATGTTTGACTCTTTCTTTGGCAGTGAATCTGAGATACTTCATCATGATAAACAATATGAGCCCTTCTACTCGTCTTTCGTGGCGCTCTCTGCACATTACATCACCACAGTATGTGGACAAAGTATGTGAATTTCCTTTATACATTTTTTTGAGTTAACAATGGTGTTATCAATCATAACCTTATTTAAAAATAAGTACTACTACTACTACTACTACTACTACTACTACAGGCAATTCAACTGAAAGTAGGATGTTCAAATATACTTTGCTAGAAGTATTGGAAAGCTGTTCCAAAAACTGAATAAACATTAACCTCTGTTTTTCCTCCTGTTTTCTTTCTGTCGCCAGTCCCCAGAAATCAGTTGCTGTCAGTAGCTGCAGCTTGTAAAGTATTGATTGAATTTTCTTTGCTGCGGCTCGAGAATCCAGATGAAGCATGTGCAGTTTCACAGGTGGGATGTGCAACACTTGGATCCAGAGTGCTGTGCAAATAAAATAGTCATTTACAAATTTTTAATTGAGCCTGGGTCTCTAATAATGGTTTATTCATTGTTCTTGTTACAGAAACACCTAATACTCTTAATAAAAGGCCTTTGCACTGGTTGCAGTCGACTAGATCGAACAGAGATCATCACCTTCACTGCAATGATGAAGTCTGCCAAACTTCCCCAGACTGTCAAAACGCTCTCTGACGGTAAGGAATCGTACACTTGCATGTTTTGTTATGGTTTTTACATCTTTTTAATTCAGCTTACAAAAATCTCTGCTTGATTGCTGTGTTTTGTGTGCCTACATTGATATGCCAGGGTTGTTTGTCTTGATTGGTTGATTGGTTAAAACTAAAGCTGGAAAAATATCTTAAGACACACAGGCCTAAAGGCTCATTTTATGATGTGACCTATTTCAGATTGTTCTAGTGACACGTTACCTTAGATATTGGGTTTTGGGTTTTCTGACTTACACAAATGTTTGTATGCATAGAAGAAGGGAAGCTATTTTGTGTCATTTGCATCACATATTTATGCATTTGTTTATGATTTAGGTACAGCAAGTTAAAAACAAATCATGGAATGATCTGTTGGCTGCACTGCCCCCATGATTTTTAGTAGTACTACTGCATTCCTTCCATAACCATAAGCTGTCAAAGAATGTGCACAAATAAAGATGAAATTAACTTAGAGTATAGATGATAGAAGGTTCTGTCCATATCTATATGTGTATATAACGTTGAGTAATAATAAGCCTTTAGATGTTGGTTTGCTGACTCAAAATATACAATATGATATTACAGTAATGATGTACCAGAAGTAATACATGAATTCTGATCTTAGTCAAAGTTTGACACATTGGCTTTTGTTCATTTATGCTTGTATGTATACAGATAAGTGGATCTTATCTGTAAGAGAGTGTTGCAGCTTTTACACATTGTGCATCGTACAGCTTTCTAAGTGGATCTTATCTGTAAGAGAGTGTTTCAGCTTTTACACATTGTGCATCCTACAGCTTTCTGTTCTCAATTTAAATAAATGTGTTTCTCCAGGTGTGCTTCACACTGCTTTTGCTTCGTTAAAACCACAGTGTCTTTCTAAGGTGGAACATCAGTAAGACACTTTAAGCATAGAAATGTGCTATCTGTTAAAGCTGATGTTTAGTGGCTGGTGTTGTTCGGGGATAAACGTTGCTGATTTTAACTGAAAAATTTGGAATTGGCCTTGCTTGTTGTTAGGATGCGGTATTAATCTATTCTAAGTTGTTACCAGTAACTCTTTACACTTTTTATTGGCTTTCTTCGCTTTGTAAGGGAGACTTGTGCTTGCATAGATGCATTTAAAGTATTGCTGTTGTGAGATATTGGCACTTATCGTGAGGTTAACTTGACATCATTTTTGAATAAACATACTAAACAGAACCCACAAGGGAATAAAAAAAGAACTTATTTGTTCTTGACTGTTTCTGTGTTGCTTTATGTGTGTTGTAATTTTTAAAGTAGGGATGCACTGAAAATCTTAATTGATAAAAACGGCAAAAAAATGTACTTTTGGTGTTCTACCAAATGTTTTATTTTGTTCAGTGTGGGGAAAAATGTTAATTTAGGTGCATCCCTAACCTGTAGTGGGAAACATCTTGAGCTGTGAAATAGTTCCATGCGGCTGACTTTTATTTGATTTATTTACTTTCTTTTGCTGCTCAGTTTTAGTGCTTTTTTTGTTGACTGGTTGAATTGGAGAGTGAGAGAACTAACATATCAGTTAAAAATCAGACTCAATTAAATTCATTAAGCTGTTACTATCTGAGCTATACTTTGGAAAACCATTCAGCGTATTAAAGCATTGTACTTGTTGGATCATGCCCTTGTTATTCTAGTTTTGCTCCGGAAAAGAGAATTGCATTATTCTTGTACCTGGGAAGACCTTGTACCTGATCTTGGTGCCAAAATTCACATTTATACTTTTGGTATGGGATACAAGCAGGCTACATGAATTTAGCTTAAGTCTCTGTTGCTGTGAGTCTTACCAAGTCAGCTATTTTTATGTAGCTTGTATGTTAAGTTTCAAGAGCACATGGCTTTTTAAATAATGGTTCAGTGACTTAAGATGAATAAATATTTTTTAATTATGCTTTAAAATTATACTTCTTTAGTCCCACACTGCAGAGTCCCATGAGCAGCATGTTACATTCTCAGAAGCGCAGATGTCTAGACAATGTCTTGTCTCTTCTGAGTCTATTAACCTTTTTTTCCCTTTCTGAGTGCCAACCGGGCAGAAAGAGAGCTTTGTTCCCTTTCCTCTGTCCGATAGGATTTGAACACTCTCGTTTCCAGATGGGCGCTCTTAGAGCTGGGGTTTTCTGGGCATTCGTGTGTACGCTCTGTGCTGATATCCTGTTCTCTTGTGTGTTCTCTAGTGGAGGACCAGAAGGAGCTGCCGTCCCCAGTCAACCCTGAGCTCCGGCACAAAGAAGTGCAAATGAACTTCTTCAATCAGTTGACATCAGTGTTTAACCCTGATATTACAGTCTTAGCCTCACCCTCTGCACACATGCAGGTATGCAGATACGTGCTTACACTCATACTTTATACATAGAAATCCTGTCCATAAATTGTGTGGTCTTAATATATGATGTCTTCTGTTTGCTTTGCAGACTGAGGGAGAGTGTGACGACCAAACAACGACAGATCAGGCAACACAGGCCAAAATGAAGAATGCCTTTGTCACACAAAATGTGTCCAGTTTACAAGAATTGGGTGCGTGGTTTTATTATTAAGATGGCCCTTTGGTGTTGTCTTGTCTGCATTATTGAGATACAGGTTCAATTAACTGAATTTTCTAATCTCGTCTCGTCACAGGGGGCTCGGAGAAGTTGCTGCGTGTGTGCCTCAATCTGCCCTACTTCTTACGCTACATCAACCGCTTCCAGGATGCTGTATCAGCAAACTCATTCTTCATTATGCCGGCCACTGTGGCAGATGCCACGGCTGTCCGAAATGGGTAAGGCTGTCGCTTTGTTATTGTTATTTTTGTACATAAATCGATTCTGTGTTCTTGTTATAATGTATGCTTTTCCAACCTGCTGTCTTCCAGATTTCACTCCCTTGTAATTGATGTGACCATGGCCTTGGATACTCTCTCTCTGCCGGTGCTGGAGCCTTTAACTCCTGGGAGACTTCTTGATGTGACTGTGCTGGCCCTGAGCTGTCTCTATGCAGGTGGGTGATCAGTCATTCAGCCTTAAATAGTAAGTCTAATGTTTATCTGAGAATTTAAACTAATGTTTATTCTTCACTTGTAGGTGTGAGTGTGGCAACGTGCATGGCCATTCTGCAAGTGGGTAGTGGCCTGCAGCTTCGCACCGCCTCCACAGGCTCTAAAGAGGAAGACTATGAGAATGATGCTGCTACTATTGTGCAGAAATGCGTGCGTTAAGTTCATCTATATATATTTTTTCTGTTCATATATCTTTTTTATTATATTAAATGAAATTCTTTCCTGTTGTAATCTCTTTTGGTGTCATCTGAACAGCTGGAGATCTACGACATGATTGGACAGGCCATCAGTAACTCGCGCCGAGCTGGAGGGGAGGTAATTAGAAAATGAATGTTGATGGGTAAAAAAATAAATAAAATAAAAGTTAAGAAATGCTGCCACGACATCAGAACCGGATATGCAAGTTTTTTCATTGTTTATTATTTGTCTTCTGATTGCAGCATTATCAGAACTTCCAGCTGCTGGGTGCCTGGTGCTTACTGAACAGCCTCTATTTGATATTGAACCTGAGCCCCACAGCTCTGGCAGATAAGGGGAAGGAGAAGGACCCTCTAGCAGCGCTGCGGGTCAGGGACATTGCTGCTCGCACCAAGGATGGGGCAGGATCCCCTAAACTCGGCCCTGGGAAAGGGTAGGTCCTTTTTGCTTGATATTTGGTTGGTCTAATTTCCCTTTTGAATGATAAGTGTAATGCTCCAGACCTTTTGACTTAGTATGAACCAAAGCAGCAGGTTTAAAAGATGCCTGAAACCACGGTCCGAACCAAAGGACCGAAAATAATAAAAAAAATCTGCAGTGTGAAAGCACTTAATTTTATATCTTTTTTATTTTATATCTTAATGGTCTGGCCTTTCAGACTTATTTCAGGAAGTTGAGGCAGGCTGTCCTCATCTATTCAACAATATAAGAAGAAAAGGAACCCGTGTTGTGCCAAAATCTGACGCCCCTTTGCACACAGTTATGCTTGTAACCTCTGTACTGTAACTGTATCTGAATCTGTTATTCTTATTCTGCTGTTTGAAAGTTAAAAGTTTGGCACTTAAAAGTGCAGAATTCTGATAGGAAGACAAAAAACAGAATCCAACTCTTCGCTATTCCGTGCACACGGTTCTATAAACCAATCAGTGTTCATTTTAGGAAGGCACAGCTCAAGAAGGTGGTGATAAGACGTAGATAAGTTCTTTAAGCTAGCTGGACCAAATGTGTACAGTGAAACAAAAACGTGAACTTTCAGGTCTGAAAATGCCCTAATCCTTTTTGTTTGTTTTTGTTATTTACGTTTTTTTCCTCACCTGAAGTCACCAAGGTTTTGGTGTTTTGTCTGTCATCCTGGCAAACCACTCAATCAAGCTGCTCACCTCACTGTTCCAAGATCTACAAGTTGAGGCACTGCACAGGGTAAGCGCACACAATGACACGTGCTAGCCTGTGCTATCTGATCTTTTTTATTATTAATTTTCAATTTAAATAGATGATTTGGCTCAGTGAAATTTTTTATCCTACCCAGGGCTGGGCCAGTGATGGGCCGCCGGCAGAGTTGAACATCATGGCCCAAAGCACATCAATCCAGAGAGTGCAGAGACTCATTGATTCTGTGCCTCTTACCAACCTGCTTTTCACGCTGCTCTCCACCTCCTATAAAAAGGTATGAGGTCAAACAATTGGTTAATCCTTACTGGGAGGAACCTCCCTGGTGTTGCTTGATCATAAATGTGGCTCCTCTGATTCTGCTTCTTTCAGGCCTGCGTGCTGCAGAGGCAGAGGAAAGGCTCAGTGAGCAGTGACGCCAGTGCCTCCACTGACTCGAACACTTACTACGAAGATGACTTCAGCAGTACGGAGGAGGACAGTAGCCAAGGTAACGAATGCAGCAGAGTTTTTCTTTCATGCAGACTTTGTAGTCGTGCCTTTAGAAAAGTTTAATTAATTTGTGTTGACAGATTTAAAAAACAGTATTTTGTATTTTGAGCAGAAATTAGGCATATGGTTGCCAAAATAATTTCTTCCTCTTCTCTATCATCTTTCTCTCTCTTTTTTTCCCTTTTTCTTCTTTTCTTTCAATGAATAACCACTTGAAGTAATCTAGTAGTGACCTAGTTCTGTAGCCCAGGCATATTTTCTTCAGCTTTGTAAGCTAGACTGTGTCTTTCATTGGCTGAGCTAGCATCAGGGCTGAGGAGAGTTAGGAGTGTTCTGAAGCAGTTTCTGAAGACTGCACGCTGTAATAGATGCACCAAAGTCAGGCCATACATGCTTGAGGGCGTAGAGACAGGTCAGTTTATTCCTGCTGCAGAGTGCTGTTGCACGTCAAGCATGCTGTGCTTTACTGCTCCGCCCTGGCAGCCTGCGCAGCTAGTGACAGTGTTCGTTATTTCAGCAGAGAGAAGACAGGAGAGGACAAGAGCAGCTTGTGTCTCAGGTCAGCAGATCTCTACATTAGGTCAGCCTTGTAGTGTCTAACTATGCTCCCTTTTATTGTGCTTTCAACAGTAAAGACTTGAAGTAGTCTTATCCACAGCTTGTAGAAACAGCAGCTGAGTATTTGCCTGCAATACAATGACCTCATAGAATTTGGAGATGAACTTGTGTCTCTGCGTGTTCACAGATGATGACAGTGAGCCCATTCTGGGCCTTTGGTTTGAGGAGACAATCTCTCCAAGTAAAGAGAAGGTTGCTCCCCCACCTCCCCCTCCACCCCCTCCTCTGGAGACTTCCCCAAGGCTTAAGAGCCCCAGCAAGCAGAACGCAGGAGAGAATGGGAATATCCTGGCAAGCCGCAAGGACCCAGAGTTGGTGAGGACAAATTGCTCTGTGTTGAGGTTGATCTATGAGTCTGTCTTGTGAAAAAATAATGTGAACAGTACAGCTGCATTCTTAGAACAAGAAGTGTGCTTTTCCTTTATAATAATTGGTGGGAATTTCCAGGCCAAAGAAAGACTTCTCTTCAAAAAGATCTCTTCTCTTCAAGCAGCAGTTGAATAAACTTTCGAACCTGTTAAAACAAGCTTGTCTTTTGACCTTTGAGGAAAATGTTTTACTTAGCAGAGAGTGATTATTTTTCTTTCCAGTTCTTAAGTCTGGCATCTAGCATCTTGAATTTCATCACTACATCCATGTTGAAGTCAAGGAATAACTTCATTCGCAACTACCTAAGTGTGTCCCTCACTGAGCAGCACATGGCCACCCTGGCAAGCATCATCAAGGACGTGGACAAAGATGTGAAGGGTAAGTTGTGAGATGTACATTTTAAGGTGTCCACGGATCCTAAAAATGTCTTAAAAGGTCTTAAATTTGTGTAGATAGAAGAACGGCCTTTAATATGGCTTGAATCCATCTCCCAAAAGTCTTAATCACAAAGATAATACATACAGTTCTGATACAGTAGGTGTAGAAAAGTGTAAATTTAACAAAGACTGGTTGGATAAATTGGGATTTATTTCCAAGATTACTCTTAAAGTGTTCATAACCTCACATGGCTTCTCTTCAGGTTCCTCTGATGAAGAATTTGCGTCAGCGCTGTACCACTTCAACCATTCTCTGGTAACATCAGACCTACCCTCTCCAGCTCTTCAGGTGTGCATGGTATTTGCCCCATTATTGGTCACATACAATTACGTTAATTCATTAAAAATTTCTGCTGTTTGTCTGTTTGTTTGTTTAACATTTTTTCTGTGTGTTTGGTTTAGAACACGTTGTTGCAGCAGTTAGGTGTGGCTCCATTCTCTGAAGGCCCCTGGCCCATGTACATCCACCCCCAGTCACTTTCAGTGCTCTCCAGGCTGCTGCTGATCTGGCAACACAAAGCAAGCCAGCAGGGAGACCCTGATGTGCCAGAGTGTATGAAAGTGTGGGAGAGGTGAGTGTAATATATATTTATGTTTAGCAATTTGAGCATCCACTGACGAGTCTAAGAAATGAGGAATCGCCTGTGGCTCTTTAGTGCATTAACGAATGCATTAACACCTGTGGAGTGTGTTTCTCAGCTAAATAAATTCTTAATGATTATTATTATTATTATTATTATTATTATTATTATGATTTTCGTTCTGGCCAGTGCAGCTTTTTAAAGTCTTCTCCCTGCTTTGTCTCAGGTTTATAGGCACTCTGAAGCAGCACACCCTGCAGGGAGCATTGCCCAGTGAGGAGGACCTGAATGTGGAGCACCTCCAGCTTTTGCTGCTCATCTTCCACAACCTTTCAGAGAAGGGCCGCCGCCACGTCATTACACTCTGCACGCAGGCCATCGCAGAGGTGGCCTCCCAAGTGGAATCTCAGTACCAGGCTGTGCCCCTGAACTTGGCCCGCATTCTGCTCGTTTTTGACTACCTACTACACCAGTACTCTAAAGTACCAATGTATCTGTTTGAGCAGGTATTTATTGTATTAGATTTTATTTATTATGGGTTAGTTGTTCATACTTGGGTGTGATCTTTATGGAACATTTGTTTGTGTGATCAGGTTCAGTACAATCTCCTAACTGCACCGACATCTGGGGCCAGTTCTACCCAGGAAGGGGGAAAACGAGGTACTTTACCAATTTACTATGGTTTTAAGGAGGTGGAAGAGAACTGGACCAAGCACTGCTCGGCAGGTAGGAGTAAGTCAAACCTTTTGTTTCTTTCAGTACTGTTATCAAAAATGTTTAATTGCTCACTAAATTTTGAAGCATTTCTAAGCAGTTAGAAGATGTCATCAATGATGTTTTTTCTGTTTATCTTGTTTAGATTCTACTGTGCAGCCCAAGTTCTACTGTGTGCTCTCCCCTGAAGCTTCAGAGGATGACAGAAGTCGACTTGACAGCAAGGTAAAGCAAAAAAAAAAAAAAAAAGTAAAACACAAGTTCACCATTTGAGTTCCCAGCACCAAATGTTTTCATGTGTCTGTGTGTTGATGTTCCTGTTGTTGTTTGTATCATAGGTCTTCCAAGTGCTGTTCAATGGGGCTGTAAAATACGACACCTTGTATTCCTCTCTCATCTCCCTGCTGGCTGCAGGGTCTCAATTTGACACAGCCAGGAGGCAGGAAAACAAACCTATCAGCCCAGTTGTGAGTCCCTTATTTTAACATTGTGATTTGTTTCATGACTAGTTAGTTAGAATGAATGAGTGTTTCTAATTTCTAAGTTTAGCTTCTCACATTTTAATTATTTTTTGTTGTTTGACAAAGTTGGGTAACCTCACTAGTGTGCATAGGTTAAGGTGTTTGTTTAATTCTGTTTAATGATATAATTTGCTGATTGATTCTTGTAGGCCTAACTCATTACATTTGTCTCTCTTTTCTTGCAGGAAGCATGTTCTCTCCAGTATTACTTCTTGATTCTGTGGAGGATACTGGGAGTTTTACCCCCATCTAAAGCATATATTGAACAACTCAAGACTGGTAACAGTGATCCTAGTGAGAGTGACATCCTGCACACTCTTAGATGGTCATCACGGTTAGGAGTCAGCGCATACGTCAACTGGATCAATGTGGGTTTTCTAAAATAAATTCATGGACTAGCATTCTTTATTACAGGAATACACAACTCTTCTAAATAGTTGTTTGGTTTTTCTAACTATTTTTTTTTTTATCCTCACAGGATCATTTGGTGAAACAGGGAATGAAATCAGACCAAGCGACCTATCTGATTGAAGTGGTGTCTTCCAAATGCAGCGCTGTGAAATATGATGTGGAGCTTGCGGAGGAGTACATTGCCAGACAGGTACTAATGACTGCTTGAGGGTAAAATAAATTGTTTTATGTTATTTTTTTGTAAGACATATAACTAAAAATCCTAATTTGTGTCTTCTAGATCTCTTCTTTCTGTTGTGTGGACCCCAACAGCATCCTGCCTCTTCACCAGATTCCTTCCCTTCAGACTATCTATACGCTGGACGCTGTCATCTCGAAAGTGCAGGTCTCCCGTAATGAGCATTTCTCGAAGGTGGCGGCAGAGACAGACACTCACAAATCCTTTGAGATTACTAAGAACCTGCTGCCTGCCACACTGCAGCTGATTGACATTTACACAGCCTTCACCAGGTGTGTACTATTATCTCTGCTGCTTAAAGCTTCAGGCTTATTCTGTTTTCATTATGATTATTATGAGTGTAACAGTAACATAATTATTTTTGTAAAAAAAATAAATAAATAAATAAAATCAGGATTTTCCACAGTTTAACACGTTCGTCTGTCTTGTTTGTCGGCACAGATCTTACCTGTTAATGAGTCTCCCAGAGGACGGGGAAAACAAGCCCACAGAAGCGAAACTGCAGGGCTATGCAGCTGTGCTGTCAATCGGCTCTACACGCTGCAAAGCGAATGTGCTTGGTAAGGATGCTTCGCAAGGATTTTAGCAGCTTTCTTTTTTGGTTTATGATGTAACTTGACTCTAAAACTGCACTAAAATAAATTTCATGTTATCATTCTGTATGAAGCTCGATCACTTTATTATATGCAGCCTGAAATAACAGGGAATTGTTCCCTTTGGTCTGTTAGTTATTATATAAATTAAATTCTGATTTTGAAATCAATTAACATTACTGTATCTTCTGCAACACACTGTGGTTTCAGGTCAGTCAGTAATGCAGAATCTGCCATCTGCTGTTCAAACACTATGTGAGACGTGGAATAGCATTCACACTAATGAGTTCCCAAACATCGGTTCATGGGTAAGTGTACTCCCGTAGTGCTATTTAACACCAGCATTATTAACCTGTTCTCAGGTCTGCAGCATTCTAATCCAAGGTATTTTTCCCCCCCATATCAGCGAAATGCCTTTGCTAATGACACCATTCCATCAGAGAGCTATATCAGTGCTGTCCAGGCGGCCCACCTGGGAACACTCAGTAATCAGTCTTTGCCCTTGGCCTCCTCCCTCAAACACATCCTGCTCACACTGGTGCGCCTTACTGGGGACCTCATTGTGTAAGTTACGTTACAACAGCACTGTACACTGTACAATACTGAGTGAACTAAATGATTAAAATAAAGTGGATTTATTGCTTTTTAAACTTGATTACTTACAGCACAGAGGAGCTGAACCCTCCATTGGTCATCCGCACACTTCTGCCTCTTCTACTGGAGAGCAGCACAGAGAGTGTGGCTGAGATCTGCAGCACATCTCTGGAGAGAATCCTGGGGCCTGCAGAATCTGATGCCTTTCTGGCACGTGTCTATGAGCGTCTCGTCACAGGCTGCTACAACATCATCGCCAACCACTCTGATCCCAATAGGTGAGAGACTTTCTTTAAGATCTAAATATACCATTTAGACATTTAGGCTGCCTTTCCACTGCAGGGCCAAATGGTTCCTTAAGCCACATTTGTACCATTTCACTTTGGAGCAAACGTACGGTTCCATTTGCTGTGCTGTGAAATAAGGACCAAGTGCTTTTCCACCAAAAGAGCTCGGGTTCTTGAACCCTGGTGCTTTTCTGCAAACCAGCCCGCGTTTCCACCAGTTTTTGTGGAACTGTCAAAACGTCACATTATACATCATAAACAGAAGGTGTTGCACAGCAACGTTGCTCCTGTACAAAAACTTTGCGCTGAAGAACCTAGTATTCTTTGGTTCTCGTTGTGAAATTAGGTTCAAAATTAGGTTTGCGAACCAGAGCAGATTTCACGAGTGAAACAGAGCATACTAACTACAACTTCTCCAAGCCTTGTCCGATGTAACCACCAGCTTTGTTCAACATCACTACTACAGTGCTAGCATGCCAACTATGAGTGCTATCCAGCATCGCAACCGCATCATTAGCACGCTGGCTACCTGCCTTATCCCACATTGGCTAGCTACATTAACATGTTGACTACAGTTTTTGTTCAGCATCAATATAAACATTAACTCACTGGCAACCAGCCTCTTCCCACATCACTATTCTACCTATCCAGCCTAAAACAGTGTTGGCAAGGTCCAGCTAGCCAGTCAGCAAATCCCAACACCATTAAGCCATGGTGAAATGTGCCTGTGTAAAAAAGGCCACCAAAAGATTATCTTCCTTGCTCAGAACTACTTGGAATTACAGTGGAAAAGCAGCCATTGTAATATTTCCCCCCTGAAAAAACTGGAGAATAAAAATGCTTTCAGACATGCCTAGAGTTTAGTCTTGTTTCCTTTTCGCTGTCTCTTAGTGGACTGGATGAGTCTGTGTTGGAGGAATGTCTGCAGTACCTGGAGAAGCAGTTGGAGAGCAGCCAAGTCCGCAAAGCCATGGAAGAATTCTTTTCATACAAGTACACAGCTACCTAACCTTTCTATTTTTCTGTACTTCGAAGAAAATATTTTATTTTTTTCCTAAATTCGCTCTTTCACACACTTTTTTTCTTGACCTTCTCAGTGGTGAACTGGTGCAAATCATGATGGCAACAGCAAATGAGAATTTATCCGCCAAGTTCTGCAACAGGGTTCTGAAGTTCTTCACCAAACTTTTCCAGCTCAGTAAGTAACCAGGAACAACATAATATTTATGTTAAATCTATCATCATTAGTCATATCATTTAATCTCTAATGTCTCTTTTTGTGCGCTCATTAGCGGAGAAGAGTCCCAACCCCAGCCTACTAAGTCTGTGTGGCTCTCTGGCCCAGCTGGCATGTGTTGAACCTTCAAGGCTGCAGGCCTGGCTAACCCGAATGACCGCGTCACCTCCAAAAGATTCTGACCAACTAGACACGGTGCAGGAGAACCGGCAGCTTCTGCAGCTTCTCACCAGCTACATAGTGCGAGACAATAGTCAGGTGGGCGAGGGTGTGTGTACAGTGCTGCTCAGCACTCTCATTCCCATGGCCACAGAGATGCTGGCCAGCGGAGACGGGGCTGGTTTTCCTGAGCTTATGGTCATCATGGCAACACTGGCTAGTGCTGGCCAAGGAGCGGGACACCTGCAGCTGCACAGAGCTGCTATTGACTGGCTTGGAAGATGGTGAGAAATAAAGGCCGATGGGCAAAATATGTGTAATATGTGTTGTGTGTGGACTGTAGTTAAATCACAATATTTTTCTTTTTCAGTAAAAAGTACTTGTATCAGAAGAATGTAATGGAGAAAGTCACAGCCAATGTGTCTCAAGGCAAAGTGAGTAAGCAATTTAAATTATTATTTTTCATATATATTTTCCAAGCAAACAGTCTAAGTGGTGTTTTACACTGTTTTGTCGCAGCATGCCAGCATGTTGGAGTGTGCGTGCCACATCATCTCATACCTGGCAGATGTGATGAATGCTCTGCGGCAGAGCAGTGGTCAAGGTTCATCCCAGCTACTGATGGAGGGCGAGGAGAAGGCCATTGAGGTGGACTCTGACTGGGTGGAGGAGCTGGCTGTTGAGGAGGAGGACTCGCAGGCTGAAGACTCGGTCAGGAATCTGTTTCAGATGCTAAGAATGATTGGCTTTTAAAGGAATTTGAGAAAATGTTTTAACTGATGATGCTGCAATTTCAGGGGTTTAAAGCCTAAAGATTCTTTCACACAGAGTATTTTTATTCATTTACTCATTTATTTATTGACACATCTATAGTGAAACCTTCACACGATGCATTTTTTTTTTGCCTTCTGTGCTCTGTAAACAGGGCTAGAAACTATGTATCTCTCAAATGTCCACAATTTTTTTTCTCTGCATACTGTCTACTTTGCTCTGCTCTGTTTTACTAATTATTATTATTATTTCTTTTTTGCTTTGTTTAACCTCTTCCATGCCTGCTCCTTAGCTGGTGGTTCTTTGTGGACATAAACAGACAAAGATGCACCTATGCAACCTAAACAGCCTTTTAGCTCTGCTTGATGTGTTTTTTTTTTGTTTTGTTTTTTTTTTTTGTCTGTAGAAATCAGTCTCCGTGTGAAAGGGTCTTAACTCTGCTGTATTTGTGATAATTTGGGTTTCTGTTCATCTTTTAGGATGAGGATTCCCTCTGCAATAAGCTCTGTACCTTTACCATTACGCAGAAGGAGTTCATGAACCAGCACTGGTAATGGAAGAACTTGCCATCCACTTAACGTCCCCACCCCCTCCAATGAAACACTATATATAATTAAACCCACAACCCTGGCCTTACTCCTCTCCTTTCACTATACAGGTATCATTGTCACACCTGTAAGATGGTGGATGGGGTAGGTGTGTGTACAGTGTGTGCCAAGGTCTGTCACAAAGACCACGAGATCTCCTATGCCAAATACGGCTCTTTCTTCTGTGACTGCGGGGCCAAGGAGGATGGCAGCTGCCAGGTGAGACCGAATACTTCAGGTCATCATGGGAAAAGAACAACAGCGGTAACTTTGGCTTGCAAATCATTTATCATTGACTTTCATCAACTAATTTGAGTTGTCCCTCAGCCCATCAGGACTTTCAGTATTTTTTTTTCCATGAGCCATCAAAGTTGTTCCTTCACAATAATGTAGTTATACATTTAAATTGATGATTGAATATGATATAAAAAATGCCTGTATTGTACTGCTGTGGCACTTTGCCCTAGGTAATTGGAAATGCTCAATCTTTTGCATTAAGCCATAACATCTCATGCATGCCTCTTTTATAAAAACACACAGCATGCAGAAACATTTTCAGTTAACCCTGACCTATAATTATAAATGTTTAAACATGTTTAGTTCCTTGCCTATCTTTGTACATCAAAATATCCCCTTAAACATGAATCACAGTTAATAATAAGATTTTATCTATAAGTGTCCATAAAAAAAATAAAACATGTCCCAAAATTGTTTCCTTGTGTAACAGGCACTGGTGAAAAGAAGCCCCAGTAGTGGTATGAGCTCCAATATGAAAGAGTCATCAGCCTTCCAGAGTGAGCTGCGGATGCCTGAAAGCGCCATCCGCCACCAGAGTGCATCACCTGCCGACAAGGGAAAAGTCACCATCTGTGATGGCAAAAGCAGCGACGATGAGAAACCCAAGAAAAGCAGTGTGTGCAAGAATATTGAGGGTTGCAGAGAAGACCTACTGGCCCAAGTGGTAAGAATGGCATGGCCGTGCTCTACTACTGTAAAGTAGGGCTGCAACAATTACTAAGCATAATTGAAAATCAGTGCATCGTTTAATTTGTATCTATGCATACGCTGCATAAAGTGCTTGAGTCAGTTTTATACACTGTATACCTGTTTTCGGAAGAAATGGGCTTACTGTCTCTAAAAGAGCCCAAACACAACATATTACAACAATAAATATCAGCCCATTCCACATTTAAACAAACTAACCACAAAGATAGAAAAGTACTAAGCTGTCCTGGTACAGTATTCACACCCTGAAACAGGAGCATCGCCAACTGGTAGCACAGATGGAAGGCATGACAAATAATCGCTGGCCAGTAGACTTGTATTTTCGACTACTTTAGTTTGAGCCCTACCAAAAATGTCTTTGATGTCAGCACTGTTGTAAATGCTTAACTCTTAGATTTTGTTCCTGTGCCTGACTTGTTCACACATGCACTGTAAATATTGTTTTTCTGCTATAGTCAAGTTCATCCACTGCAACTCTGGTGCTGGACCTGCTGATCTTTCTCATGGATGCCATTCAGTCAAACTTCCAGCAGGCCTCGGCTGTGGGCAGCAGCAGCCGTGCCCAACATGCTCTCAATGAACTGCACACCCAGGACAAGACTGTGGAGATGACTGATCAGCTCATGGTACGAATATAGCCAACAGCAACACAGAGTATAGATTTACAGAGTATAGAGGCATGTTATATCTAATACAATGTGAGTGTATGTCTAAAACGTGTGTGCTTGTGTGTATGTCCAGGTTCCTACTTTGGGCTCTCAGGAGGGAGCATTTGAAAATGTGAGGATGAACTACAGTGGAGATCAGGGTCAGACCATCAGGCAACTAATCAGTGCTCATGTGCTGCGCCGTGTGGCCATGTGTGTGCTCTCTTCTCCTCACGGGCGCAGACAACACCTTGCTGTCAGCCATGAGAAGGGCAAGGTAAGCTAGCAAACAATGTTGTGGTGTTGCTTAAGTTGTAAAGCTGTGAAGAATAATAATTATGCGATAGTATTTGTGTATTAAACACCTTATTACTGTTTCTTTTTTTATATATATTTTTTTGCAGATCACAGTCCTGCAGCTGTCAGCTCTCCTTAAGCAGGCTGACTCCAGCAAAAGGAAGCTAACTCTCACACGCCTGGCCTCTGCACCTGTGCCCTTCACTGTTCTCAGCCTGACTGGAAACCCCTGTAACGAGGACTACCTGGCTGTATGTGGTCTCAAGGTAAGATTAGTTATCTGCAGATCTGTAGTTGTATTTGTTTGTTTATGTATTTACTTATTGTCCTAATCATTTTTTTTTTTTTGCAGGATTGCCATGTGCTCACGTTCAGTAGTACAGGCTCAGTGTCAGATCACCTAGTGCTGCACCCCCAGCTGGCCACTGGCAATTTTATCATCAAAGCCATCTGGCTACCTGGATCTCAAACTGAACTAGCAATCATCACAGCTGACTTTGTTAAGGTTGTTAGTTTTTTATGATCACAAATATTAAACTTTGTAAAAAAAAAAAAAAAAAAAAAAAAAACGATCAGTTTATTTCCAAGTTTTATAACCGGAATGCAATTTTTTTCCCCCTCATAGGTCTATGACCTGTCTGTTGATGCTCTGAGCCCCATGTATTACTTCCTCTTGCCAAGCTCGAAGATCAGGGATGCTACATTCCTATTCAATGAGGAGGGAAAAAACATCATTGTCATCATGTCCTCTGCTGGCTACATGTACACTCAGGTGATGGATGAGTCCAGCAGTGCACAGCATGGCCCCTTCTATGTCACAAATGTGCTGGAGATCAATCATGAAGACTTAAAGGTACTTAAACTCTAACTTTGTAAATTACATACATACAGCTCTGTAAAAAATTAAGAGAACACTTCAATTTCTGAAGCTTCTCTGATTTTGCTATTTATAGGTATATGTTTGAATAAAATGAGCATTGGTGGTTTATTCTATAAACAACAGACATTTCTCCCAAATTCCAAGTAAAATACTGTCATTTAGAGAATTCATTTGCAGAAAATGAGAAATGGCTGAAAAAAAGAATGCAGAGCTTTCAGATCTTAAATAATGTTCAAAGTTCATATTCATGAAGTTTTGAGAGTTCAGAAATCAATACTTGGTGGAATAACCCTGGTTTTAATCAAAGTTTTCATGCATCTTGGCATGTTCTCCTCTGCCAGTCTTACACACTGCTTTTGGATAACTTTATACCTTTACGCCTGGTGCAAAAATTCAAGCAGTTCAGTTTGGTTTGATGGCTTGTGATCATCCATTTTCCTCTCGATTATATTCCTGAGGTTTTCAATTTGGTAAAATCAAAGGAACTCATCATTTTTAAGTGGTCTCTTATTTTTTTTTCCATAGCTGTATATACAGTTTTGCTCACATGACTTGAGCTGGTTTAATTTAAGTGAATTAGTCAGAGATGAATTTGCAAAATGACTCCTGATTGCTCTGTGTTACAGGACAGTAATGGCCAGGTGGCAGGAGGGGGAGTATCTGTGTATTATTCCCATGTCCTCCAGTTGTTGTTCTTCAGTTACAGCCAAGGGAAATCCTTTGCAGCCACAGTCAACCGTAGCAACATGGAGACACAGAGGCTATTTACGATAAATGTCAAAGGGTATGCCACTTCTTTTTTTTTTTTTTTTTAACCTGAGTGACTATTACATCAGCATTGCATTTTTATGCTTAATGTTATTTGTGCTTATGGACATTATAGTATGTCATCCCTTAAAACCTGAAATTTACATTTAACATTTAATTAATTGCTTTAAATAGAGTTTTTTCTCTTTTGTTTAGATCAAATGGAGGCAGTAAGACCTCTCCAGCTTTATGCCAGTGGTCTGAAGTAATGAACCACCCAGGGCTGGTGTGCTGTGTGCAGCAAACCACAGGGATCCCTCTGGTCATCATGGTCAAGCCAGACACTTTCCTCATTCAGGAGATAAAAACCTTGCCCGCCAAAGCCAAGGTATGTCTTTTTTTTTTTTTTTTTTTTTTTTGAGTAGAAATGAGTAGAAATATATGTTGGTCTGTCTGCATGTGACTCATTGTTTGTTGTTTTTCCTGAACTGTCTCCCTGCTGCCCAGATTCAGGACATGGTGGCCATTCGTCACACAGCCAGTAATGAGCAGCAGCGTACCACTATGATCCTTCTGTGTGAGGATGGCAGCCTACGTATCTACATGGCCAATGTGGAGAACACCTCCTACTGGCTCCAGCCCTCTCTGCAACCCAGCAGCGTCATTAGCATCATGAAGCCTGTCCGCAAACGCAAAGCTGCTGCTGCCAGTGAGCATTTCTCCTATTATTACAGCATATGTTGTCATACAGTCGCCTAAAGTTTGCAGCATTCTACATTTATTTATTTATTTATTATTTCTTTTTGAGTTTGCATTTTGATTCACTTGTTGTCTTTAAATATAAATCTCTGCTGCAGCTACACGTACATCCAGCCAGGTGACCTTCCCTGTGGATTTCTTTGAGCATAACCAGCAGCTGACAGAAGTGGAGTTTGGGGGAAATGACTTGCTTCAGGTTTACAATGGTCAGCAAATCAAACACCGCCTCAACTCCTCAGGGATGTATGTGGCCAACACCAAGGTAAGAAAATAACAATTGAAAATGTTATTGTGATTTTTAATATTTGTTGAAATAGTGAGGTTTCAAAGCAGGTAGATGAAAATAAGCATGACTGCCAAAGGTGGGAAGCTCTGCACAAGGAGCAACTGTGTTGAAGTTCAAGATGCTGGCAGTTTTTTGTAGTGTAGGCATGATAAATGCTTGCAGGGGTGGGTGTGGAAATAAAAAATAAATAAAATAAAGCCTGTGCAGTCTTCTACCTTGCAGCATATTTCAATGTAAAGCCAACAGCTTTTATTTATTTGTCCCTCCCACCTTCCTTTCAGCCTGGTGGCTTCACAGTGGAGGTGGTGAATAATAACAACTCTATGGTGATGACTGGAATGAGGGTGCAGGTTGGCACTCAGGCTATTGAAAGAGCTCCGTCGTACATCGAAATTTTTGGCCGCACAATGCAGATGAATTTGACTCGCTCCCGCTGGTTTGATCTGCCTTTCACTCGAGAGGAAGCTTTGCAGGCAGACAAGAAACTCTCAATCTTCAGTAAGTGCTTTGCATTGGTCTTTTTTTCCATACAAAATGATACTCTGTGTTGGGGTGGGGGGTTTTAACAAAAATGCATATCAGGTTGTTTTGCAAGATTCTGACTGTTTCACAGTATACAGTATTTATTTATTATTATTATTTACATTTATTTGCACAAATGGTCTTAAATATAGATTTGTGACTTACTGTACTGTTAGGAGTACATATAATATAATATAAAATACTAAGGCTTAAAAAGAAGACTTTGATTACTGTTGGGTTTATTTTGTCCCACAAAATTACACAATATATGAAGGTATCAGACTTCATTAGCAGATAAACAGCTGAAGAATTTAAACAATAGACCTTAAAAAGAGATATGCCAACAACTTGAACAGGCTTCCTTTACAAAACTAAATATTTTAAATGCTTCCATAAACACTTAAAAGGGAACTAAAATACTCAAAATGTAAGTATTCAAAGTATAAGATTTCTCAAATGTTCAATTAGACACAAGTTTAATATCAATATACAGTATATTATTATTATTAAAGCCACCAGAGGCGTTACAGTATTTAAGCAGCTGTTTGTCAGTTTCACAAATAAATTTAGTTCAGTGTGCATTATTATTTGTCCTTTAAACTACAGTATTAATATATTTAAAAGGGCTATAGTTACTCATATTGCAAGGAGCAGCAGAAGCTCCAAGAGTTCTGTTCTCATGTTTCTCCAGGCAGGACGGTGTGAGGCTCCACTGAACTGACCTGAACTCCAGCTAGCGTTAGCTATTAAGCTCTGCTACTGTGCTTTTTTTTGCCGCTGATGTTCTACACAGTGCTCTGCAGAGCCTCTAGCAGTATGGCTGTATGTGGAAAAACTGGTATACTGCCCAGAACTACCCTGTGTTATTTATTAATTATATATCCATTCACTTTGATTTAGTTGGAGCTTCTGTAGACCCTGCAGGAGTCACAATGCTAGACTCAATAAAGATCTATGGCAAAACCAAAGAGCAGTTTGGCTGGCCCGATGAACCTCCAGAGGACTTCCCTTCTGCCTCTGTCAACAATGTGTGCAGCCCCAACCTGAATCAGGGCAATGGCACTGGGGACAGCGATATCACCACTCCCACCTCCACAAGCGGCACAGTGCTGGAGAGGTAAGTCTGGACTGTGCACTGTTTATACTTCGTTTCTCTGATTTCAGATCAAAGCTTAAGTACAATTCGGTAATATTGGTACTCAAAGCTCAAAATCCTTCTCTTTTGTTCCATTTCTCTGTCCTCACTGTTAGTGTTCATCTCTACATGTGATCTTTTAACATATATCATTAACATAATTTCTTTTAACACATTGATGCTATAAAACAAGGTTTTAATAATACTTAGTACAAGAAAGAGGGCAGAGAGGTGTGGAGTGGAGGAGTGTGTGGTGCGTCCAGTGCATGGCTGCCTTCATATTGACTTGTGCTTGCATGCTTACATGTCCTCTGTTACATACAAATCATTTTATTTACTTGTTTCTTTCTGTGATCCTCACACATTTTTCTTTTTCTTTGCTCCCAAAAAAAAAACAATAAAATAAAGTTGCGAAACTGAGTCCTTATCAACCTTGGACCGGTTAGTAACCGCCCTTTCTCTGCTTGTTTGCATGGTGTTTGTGTGTGAGCGTGTGTGTGTGTGTGTGTGTGTGTGTGTGTGTGTGTGTGTGAAAACACACAAGGCAAAAGGAAAACAGTTACACTAAGCTTGCAATTAATTGCATATAAAAAGAAGGTGCAAGAGAATTTCACCTTTTCTTTAATGTCATGAATTATCTCATGTTATTGCTCACTTAGATGCTTATAAACATAGTTATATGATTTGGTATTTTGTGCAATTCTTTAAATTGTGTGGTTTTGAAGTATTTAATATTTTTTAAGATTTAAATTCCATGCATTTTATGGGAATAAATATTTTCTTTGCCCTTGTCAGGTTGGTGGTCAGTTCATTGGAAGCTCTGGAGAGCTGCTATGCTATTGGCACTGCCAGTGAGAAGGCAAGTATAAGCTGTTAACTTTTAATTTAATCTAATTTACAAACAAAAGTCCATAAAAAAACATTTTAACATAAATAAAATTTTGCACCTCTTTGTTTATAATGTTTTAGGAAAAAAGCAAAGGCCCAGCTCTGGAGTTAGCCACTCTTCTTCTGTCTATGCCAACTCCTGCTGGAGTCCAACAGCAGACCAAAGGCCTTCTGGCCAGTCTGCACACAAGCCGCACAGCCTACCACAACCACAAGGTATGGACACAGGCACATCTAGATAAACAGGGCCTAACCTGGGCTAATTTGACCACTTTCCCTATTGATTTATCTCTCTTTCTATGTAGGATCAGTCTCTGCTGAGCAATGCAGTGCAGTGTTTGAACAGCTGTAGTAAAGACGGTAAGGACTTGGACCCCGACGTGTTCCAGCGGCTGGTGATAACTGCCCGCTCCATTGCCATCATGAGACCCAACAACCTGGTGCACTTCACAGAGTCCAAGATGTCTCATGTAGAAACAGGTACACAAGAAAAAAATAATCATTAACATCTTACATTTGTTTAATATATTTTATGTTGTGTTTAAAGCCTGTTTCACTATAACTGATCTTTTGTCTTCTTTAGATCTGAGTGAAGATGGTAAGGATGGCTTGAAGCAGGCTGATGCTGAAGGCTGTAATTTTATCATGCAGCTGGTGAACAACTTCTGGAAGCTCCATGCTCTAAAACCCAAGAATGCTTTCCTTGCTCCTGCCTGTTTGCCTGGTAAATAATCTGATCTCGGTATTTTAGGCTGTGTTTATTGGCAATTTATCAAAAATATTTACACAATTTTTGCTCACACCATTAATTCCCACATTAATTTATTTTTTTTCCCAGGTCTGACTCATATTGAAGCCACAGTAAATGCACTGGTGGACATCATCCATGGCTACTGCACATGTGAATTGGACTACATCAATGTTGCCTCCAAAATCTACATGCAGATGTTGCTCTGCCCTGTAAGATATCATACATATGTTGTTACTGTGATGTCATTTTTTGCCATTTTAATACTTGCATTGTGCCTCATGTGGCTGATTTATAAATAGTAAATTTTGATATCTACAATTGTTACAGGATACGTCTGTAAGCTTTGCTTGCAAGCAGGCCCTGATAAGAGTGCTGAGACCCAGGAACAAGCGCAGGCATGTGACCTTGCCGTCTCCACCACGCTCCAACACTCCAATGGGTAAGAGCTTAATTAAGGATGATCTCGTCCCTGTCCAATGAAAAACAAGTTCTATCTTCATTTTTGTAGATTTTTAATTATTTATAATTTGAACACACGCACTGTCACTTACACGGTGTTAAAAATGTATTAAGACCTGAACCAATAGAAATGAACCTCTTAAACTTAAGTAGTTCTGTACTGTAAAGTTGCAGTTTTAAAGATATCTGTTTTTATTGGAGAGCAACGTCATGTATTTGTTAAATGTCTTATACTTTAACTTTATTTAAACTTGGCACATTTCTTGCTAAATGCTCAGGTGATAAGGATGATGATGACGACGATGATGCCGATGACAAGATGCAGCCGTCGGGTATGACAGGAGGGGAAGGTGGCAGGCAGGAGAGCCAAGAACAGAATGAAGTGGACCACGGAGATTTTGAGATGGTGGTGAGTTTTGGCCAAGGATTGGCCTTTTTTGAGATCCTGTTAGATTTTTTTAGCTTACTGTTATTGAGTAAGAGTGAATAGAATCCTGAACAATAGTGTTTTTTTAATAGTACATGAAGGCAGGTGTTATGTAACTCTCTTTTCTCTGATCTACAGTCCGAGTCCATGGTTCTGGAAACAGCGGAGAATGTAAACAATGGAAACCCATCACCTCTGGAGGCTCTCCTGGCTGGGGCTGAGGGCTTCCCCCCGATGCTGGATATCCCGCCTGATGCTGATGATGAGACCATGGTTGAACTGGCCATAGCTCTCAGTCTTCAGCAGGATCAGCAAGGTTAATATTTTGGTCAATAGCTTGACTCACATAAGCCAAGCATTTTATGCGTATGTACATAAAAGAAATTCTCTATATTGTCTATGTTTAGTTTTTTACGTTATTCGTACAGTCATGAAAAACCTTGAAAAGTCATGGAAATTGAAAATAGCAGTTTTCAGGCCTGGACAAGTTCTGGAAAAATAAAAATACCTGGAAAGTTTTGGAAAATTCATGGAAATTTGTTCTACAAATCTTTGCGTTTCTGTTTATCGATGGAAAAAATCTATTTTGAGCTAAAAGATATGTCAGCTCAGAGTTAATTCAGTAATTTAGCCGTAGACAATGGAGCTCTCAGGATCTGACACACATTTTATTATTAAAGATTGTTTATCAGATTTATTTAAGGCTGACTATAATCAATTTTAATTATAGTTTTAAATGATTTTCTAATTTTATTATTTATGTCTGTGCTGATGGCCATAAAAATTTGCAAAATTTAAAAAGTGTTTGAACACTGTTTTTTATTTTTATTTTCTTAATGTTTCTTTGTCTTCCTGATACAGGTAGTAGCAGCAGTGCTCTGGGCCTGCAGAGTCTGGGCCTTTCTGGCCAGGCTCCCAGCTCATCGTCTCTGGATGCAGGCACCTTGTCTGATACAACCGCATCAGGTAACTGCACCCACTGTTGTAGTAGTGCTTTAAACAGATACATTCATAGTGTAGTCATTTAATATTGATAGCACATCAACATCACAAAATGAATACATTTTTAAGTATATTGCATGCCCTATGTTTAGTTTTCTTATTTTTGTACTAGTGTTGGGCTAGAGCATTGTTTCTCAGTTCTCATCCAGGCACCCTGCTCTGCTCTGCACATTTTAGAGGTTTCCCTGCTTCCGACACACCTTCTGCCGTATAGAATTGCTTTGTTAATGAGCTAATTAGTTGAACCAGGAGTGTTTGGAGCAGTGAAAGCACTATATGTGCAAAGCACAGAGGCCCTGGGCTAGAGTGCTCCCTCTACATATAGAAAACTTTGGCATGCTTGTAATGATTGTTTGTGTGCACCTTTAGAAAACCCCCTTGCAAAGCCTGCTGTTTTTTTCCTGTAACAGCTCTGGTTATACTTTCAGCCCCAGCCTCGGACGATGAGGGGAGCACAGCAGCCACAGACGGCTCCACGCTGCGCACCTCTCCCGCCGAGCACGGGGGCAGTGTGGGCTCTGAGAGCGGAGGAAGTGCCATCGACTCAGTGGCTGGAGAACATAACGGTGAGTATGCAAATCTGCCTTATTATATATCATCTTATATGATATCTTTTTGTTCTTAATTAATCTTTTGACATCCAAGCCTGAGGCTGACTGTAGAATTTGAGGTTTTTTTTTTTTTTTTTTTTTTTTTTTTTTTTTTTTAGTGTCTGGGCGCAGCAGTGCTTATGGGGACACAGCAGTGGAAGGTCACCCTACAGGACCAGGCAGCGTAAGCTCCAGCACAGGAGCCATCAGCACCACCACAGCCCAGCAGGAGGGAGAGGGCTCGGAAGGAGAGGGAGAAAATGAGGGAGACATCCACACCAGCAACAGGTTTGCCTTTAACATAACTCCAGCTCTGGATGCTGCAAAGCTTTCTTATATTGAGAATCAAATGGCACATTTGTTATGAATTGTTTTTTTCATTATTTATTTCATAATGCAGTAAAATGAGTAAAGTGTTATAAGAGTACAATAAATTCCAATAATTGGGTAACAATAAAGGGGAGATAAAATGTGACAACACAACAACCCTTATTATATGCTAAAACCGAGATAACAGACCCGTCTTAAATAGAAAATACACAGAAAATAAGAGCTACCAGATTCAGCAATCAACCAGAAAGTCCTGAAACAGCTGGAAATATTAATGATTCTCTGCAGCTTAACCCATGAGAGCCCAGACCCGTTTCTGAATATTGATTCAGAATTCAGGAAGCAGCTCATTAATGTTTTTTCATGGTTACATGATTAATATTTGAAAGTTAAAATCCTGATGTAACACAAACCACTTTATATTGTTTTAGTAATCAGGTCAGAACTAGTTCTATGAAACATAAAACATTTAATTAAAGCATTTGAATGATTTAAATGGTTGTAAAAAAAAAAAAAAATACACTCTTTAAAAAACTAGTTTTATCTCCAGCTCTAAAACAGCACTACTACATTCTGTTAAAAAATATACTAAACATACTTGCACACTGCCCTTTGATGCTCCCAGGATGTTCAGTATATGTCCCTTAGTTTCGTAATAAATTATAAAGACAGAAACTTCTGTAAATAATGTTCCACATCTTTTAAAAGGTCTGTGACACATCAGTATGGGCTCTTTTGGGTTAAGAAAATACATTGAAGATGTCATTGTTTGGATATGCTGCTGCTTAGCATAGTGAAAAGGTCCTATTTCAAAACTTTTTCAGGTACTATCACTAATTTATTAAAAAAAAAAAAATGTTGTCAAGCACGCAAATATTACTGTGCTGAAATGCAGTAGACATTTTTTGACACCATAAGAGAGCTACTGTTTAAGCAGGTTTGATTATATTTACCAGTCAATCTGTCTGTGCTAGGGTTGGGCCGTTGCGGTCCTGGAGGACCTCTGGCTTTGCTATTTCTAGGTTACAGTTAAAAACTCTCTGCATGTGTCCCTTATCTCCAGGTTGCACATGGTGCGCTTGATGCTGCTGGAGCGGCTCTTGCAGCACCTGCCCCAGCTGCACAGTGTGGGTGGGGTGCGTGCCATCCCATACATGCAGGTGATCCTCATGTTGACTGCTGACCTGGATGGAGAAGATGAGAAGGACAAAGGAGCATTGGACGACCTGCTGGCTCAGCTCATTGCCGAGCTTGGCATGCACAAAAAGGTCAGAGTTCATCACCAGTGGTCTCAGTTAACACAAAACACAAAATTGATTGTTCATTGTTTTTCAACTGTAGCAGGTTTTACATGTTGCAAATGTTTTTGTATTTAGGACGTCTCCAAAAAGAATGAGCGCAGCCCAGTAAATGAGGTGCATCTGGTCATCATGAGGCTACTCAGTGTCTTCATGTCACGCACAAAGTCCGGCTCAAAGTCATCTTCTGAGGTATCAAGCATATTAAAATTTCTACAGCTCTAAAAAAAAAATAAGAGACCACTTCATTTTTTTAATCAGTTTTTCTGAGTTTGCTATTTATAGCTATATGTTTGAGTAAAATGAACATTGTAGTTTATAGAATAAAACAACAGACAACTTTTCTCCCAATTTCCAAAGAAAAATATTGTCATTTAGAGCATTTATTTGCAGAAAATAAGAAATAATGTAAAGAAAACAAGTTTATATTCACAAAGGTTCAAGAGTTCAGAAATCAATATTTGGTGGAATCATCACAGTTTTAATGCATCTTGGCATGTTCTCCTCCACCACACTGCTTTTGGATAAATTTATGCCACTTCTGGTGCAAAAATTCAAGCAGTTCAGTTTGGTTTGATGGCCTGTGATCATACATCTTCCTCTTGATTATATTCCAAAGGTTTTCTATTTGGTAAAATCAAAGAAACTCATCATGTTTAAGTTAGTTTCACTAAATTGTTTGGCATAACTTCTGTTTTGATTGTGATCCTCTGCAGTCCTCCTCTCTTATCTCTAATGCTACGGCTACTGCTCTGCTGAGTCTGGGTGCGATAGACTACTGCCTGCATGTGCTGAAGTCTCTGCTGGAGTTCTGGAAGACTCAGCAGGGTGAGGAGGAGCCAGCAGCTGCCAGTCAGCTCCTCAAACCCCACACCTCCTCCTCTCCCCCTGACATGAGCCCCTTCTTCCTGCGCCAGTATGTCAAGGTGAGAACCCCCTTTTTATGACCTGGAGCCGTGTCACTTTATACGGCTGTGAGAGTGCCTGTGTAAACTGTAGGTAGGTAGGTATGATGAAATATATAATTGAATAAAATAGTTCACTATTCAATTTTAAAACAAATACGGGTTTTAACATGATCTTACCCAGTTAGTAAAAAAAAGGCATGAAATATGACCAAAATTATTATTACTGTTAGGGGTGAGCCATATTGTATCGTACACAATATCACCAACATTTTTGAATATCGTGAATGGTAGTATACCCTGACACATCGTGCCATATTACCCCCCCCCCCCCCCCTAATTATCACATCAGGGTACTACTTTTAAGCTGTTTTTAGCAAAATAAAAATCTTCACTGTTCTCATTTCCCCGTTGTATATTTTCAGAGACAGATTATATCTGTACAGTATCATTTATTTTACTTTAATCCTGCATATATAGAAATATTTGGAGTGCATTATTAGTATCATGACATTTTGAATCAATGACTTCTTTTACAAATCTGATAAAATCCTTGTAATTTTAATATCTCAGTTAGGGGTCTGTCATATCATTGTACACACTAATAAAATTTAATTGTCATTTTCTTGCAGTAGTGTAATCTTAAAATATATTTTTTTAAATTTAGTGTTTTGACATATTGCCAAGAGTATTGTTATCATGAAAATACCATGAAATATTGTGATATTATTTTAGGGTCATATTGCCCACCACTAATTACTATTTGTCTTAATTTCTGTAAAACAAGCAATCCTATATTGATATAGAGAAATGAAGCCACTGCCTGAGGTCTACGGTTTTGTATCTTTAAGTTTGATTTACCTTTATTGACCTAAAAATGACAATGAATTCATAGGAAACAGTTACCTGTAACTGTACCTTTGTTATAAAGCCTGGGATAGCACTATGATTTTCCAATATATTTTATTAAAAAAAAATCTAAAATATGAATTCATATTTTAGCATCACTAATATAGAAACAATTTCTATTAGGACATTAAATTATTGTCCAGCCCGAATTGACCATAAATAAAAGAAACTAATCAGAAAGTTGTTAAGCTCAGCCACCAAATCAATGTGTACTTTTAACAGTAAGCAGAAAGGCTTTCTCAGCTTCTCTCTATGATCTTGGACAAGCCAGTTCTATATGCTGTGCAATCTACTGCAGGGAGCCAAGTCATTTAATATTTATGCATGTTTTGTTCTATATCATGCGTTATAATCTTCTTTTTTTCCGTCAGGGTCATGCTGCTGATGTCTTTGAAGCATACTCTCAGCTCCTCACTGAAATGGTGCTGCGCCTGCCCTATCAGATCAAAAAGATTGCTGACACAAACCCCCGCATTCCACCGCCCATCTTTGACCATTCTTGGTTCTACTTTCTCTCTGAGGTATGGCAGTTGTATACTTTCCAGGAACACATTCTTACAGTTTCACATTTCCTGTGTCTTAATTTCACTGATTTCATGTGATCAGTAATTTTTCTCATTCTTTTGTAGTACCTGATGATCCAGCAGACTCCGTTTGTGAGAAGGCAGGTGAGGAAGCTCCTGCTGTTTATTTGCGGGTCGAAGGAAAAGTACCGCCAGCTTCGAGATCTCCACACACTTGACTCTCACGTTCGCAGCATCAAAAAGCTTCTGGAAGAGCAGGGCATCTTCCTCAGGGGAGGCATCGTCACAGCAACCTCTGGCTCTGCTCTACAGTATGACACACTCATCAGTCTGGTGAGTGAGCAAAGCCCTGAGAGTGTGGTGTGTACAGTATATGTGTAGTCTGTGTTGCATAGGAGGTGCACAGGTACTGATATTGGGACTTTGCTTCTTTCTTGTTTTGTTTCAGATGGAACACCTGAAAGCATGTGCAGAAATTGCCACACAGAGAACTGTCAACTGGCAGAAGTTCTGTATGAAGGATGATTGTAAGTTTTCAATTTTTTTTTTTCTATTTTTAGGGAATTAGTTTAATATTGGATATGTATGGTCTACAAATTGCATTTGAATTTTGTGTCCTGTCTTTAGGGCTTGAGTTAAGTTCTCAGGTGTATTATGGCCACTAATTATAGAGCAGGCCTGGCTGTCCTCTCATTGGCCTTATTAATGAAACACGAGCAGAAGAAATATGTTTATACATATATATTTATTCATCAGGGTTAAGACTCACAATGTTTGCAAGTATGCATAAAAAAGCATTAAAGTGACTGCAGTGAGTATGTTTTATGGTAGTGATATGAAGTGGCAAAAAAATTTCCATGTGTGCACAATTTAGGAAAACATTGGCTTTCATTAGCATCAATTTGTATTTTTTTTCAGGAAGATCCATTTTACTGGTATTTTTATTTTATTTTATTTTATTTTTTTTTAATTACTTTTTTTTTTTTTTTTTCTCCCAATTTTCAAACTGCCCCGGAGAGGCTGACTTGCAGAAACACAGGGTGCCACTTTGCTTACAGAGTCAGTTTACATGTTGTATCATGAGTTACATCATTTTGCACAGTGCTAATTATTTCAAAGTGCTAGTTTCGCCCATAGGGAAGGTTAAGATCCATTTATCCCCAGTAGTATTTAATAAACTGATTCTATCTTAGCTGCAACATAAACGTAAATCTTTTCCATTGTGTATATTTCGAATCCCGCATCAATCCACTGTTTTTTTTGTTGGGGTATCCTGCTGCATCCATTTTCTAGTTACAGACTTTTTACTTGCTGCCAACAGTATTTAAGCAAATATTTATCATTTTTTCCTACTAAATGCAGCACCTTTCCCATGAAAAGATTCAGCCATGAAAATTCAAACTCAATTCCAAACAAATTCACTATAGCATTTCTAATCTCCTGCCAAAAGCCAGCCAATTCTGGACATTCCCAAAAAATGTGAAACTGATCGGCCATCTGAGTACCACACCCAGCACCATCCCTGCTGCTTTCCTTTTGCTATCAGGGCTCTTCTTTTAGGAGTTAAAAAAAACCTAACCAAGCATTTCCAGTTAAATTCTCTTAATAATCTGGAGTGTGATGTTGACATTGTCCATCTACAAAAGATAGCCCAGTCTTCATCTGAGATCGAGTCACTTTCTTTCTCCCATTTCGATTTTATTTTATGTTGTGGAGTGTCTCAGAGTAATCTAAATGCTCCTATATATGTTTGAAATTATCTTTTTGGTATCCTTCATTGTGTAGACATCTATAAAAGCCCAGATTGCCCTTTGGAATACTGATCTCTTTTAGTTGTTTGTTATAAGAATGTCTACATTTCGCTGGTAATTTTTGTGATGTTTTTACATTTTTTTCACAAGTTAAATACATTAAAAAAAAATTATTTAAACCAGGCATGCCCAGTTTTATCTGCAAATGCCAGTATTAATACCTTTGCAAAACTAATGTCTCTGTCTTTTCTTTTGCAGCGGTGCTGTACTTCCTTCTGCAAGTGAGTTTTCTGGTAGATGAAGGTGTGTCTCCAGTGCTGCTGCAGCTGCTTTCCTGTGCTCTGTGTGGTAGCAAAGTCCTGGCTGCCTCTTCCTCTGGAGGTTCTGCCTCAGGGACTGGAGCCTCACAGTCTTCTCAGAGCAAGTCGTCCAGCAAAAAGAGCAAGAAGGAGGACAAGGAGAAGGAAAAAGAAGGTGATTACCAATACTTTCAAGAACAGATGTGTTGTGAATGCAACAAATGTGAAAAATCACTTTGCCAAGGTTGCTTCAACTTTTTTTTTTTTGTTTTCTTCTGTTATCAGGCGAGGGAGCAGCTAGCCAGGAGGATCAGTTGTGCACTGCTCTGGTTGGTCAGCTCAACAAGTTTGCAGACAAAGAGACATTGATTCAGTTCCTGCGCTGCTTCTTGCTGGAGTCCAACTCTTCATCTGTGCGCTGGCAAGCACACTGCTTGGCCTTGCACATTTACAGGTACACCACAGGGCTCTGTTCTTTGGCCACTGTTTTTTTTACAACTAATAATTGACATCTTTAGTCAAAAAGAAAGTCACTGTATGTCATTAACTCTGTATTATAAATGCTTACAGGAACTCCAACAAATCTCAGCAGGAGTTGCTGCTGGACCTGACCTGGGCTATCTGGCCTGAGCTCCCTGCTTATGGTCGTAAAGCTGCTCAATTTGTGGACCTTCTGGGCTACTTTTCTCTTAAGACCCCTCAGACAGAAAAGAAGGTATGTTAGTACAGATCAAATGCATTTTACGTTTGAAATTTTGTGACGGGTAAATCTGTTGTGGGGTTTAATTTAAATACTGAAATAAAATTCTCACCATATATTGTTTATTGCATTTTATGCGTGTAGCTGAAGGAGTACTCTCAGAAAGCTGTGGAGATTTTGAGAGCACAAAACCATATTCTCACCAATCATCCCAACTCCAACATATATAAGTAAGTTTACAGAGTCTGTTGATGATCATTTGATTGCTCTGATGTCATTTCCATCACAATTTTAATTGTTTTACTGTCTCATTTGTTAAGCACCCTCTCTGGACTGGTGGAATTTGATGGATTTTACCTTGAAAGTGATCCCTGCTTAGTGTGCAACAATCCTGAAGTGCCCTTCTCTGTGAGTACAGTGGATCATATGGGAGTGCATTTTTATATTGTTTAAACCTTTATATTGGTCAATATATATTGTTTAATCACTATTTATTGCATCATTTTGTTTGGTTAGAACATCAAACTGTCATCTATCAAAGTGGATACTCGCTATACCACAACACAGCAAGTGGTGAAGTTGATTGGCAGCCACACCATCAGCAAAGTCACTGTGAAGATTGGAGATCTCAAAAGAACCAAGATGGTGCGCACCATCAATCTGTACTATAACAACAGGACTGTGCAGGCTATTGTGGAGCTAAAGAATAAGTACGTCATTTTCATCAATTGTTTACATATTTTTACCTGTGTGTCAAAATGTTTGGCTTAAATTAATTGCAAAATTGTCCCATTCATTCTGTTTTAGACCTGCTCGTTGGCATAAAGCTAAGAGGGTACCCTTGACCCCTGGACAGACAGAAGTGAAGATCGATCTCCCTCTGCCCATTGTGGCATCCAACCTGATGATTGAGTTTTCAGACTTTTATGAGAACTATCAGGCATCAACAGAGACCCTGCAGTGCCCTCGCTGCAGTGCTTCTGTACCTGCCAACCCAGGAGTGTGCGGCAACTGTGGAGAGAATGTTTACCAGTGTCACAAATGCAGGTACAGAGACATATTAATGCACTGTGCACAGGGATAAAAAATAAAAATAATTATTGTTATTTAAGGTTAAAGGTGGTTAAAAAATAAGTTTAAGTGACGTTAATTTGCTGAGTGTGGTGTTCTGATTTTTCCCAATTTCTAGATCCATTAATTACGATGAGAAGGATCCCTTCTTGTGTAATGCCTGTGGCTTCTGTAAATATGCTCGCTTTGACTTCATGCTCTATGCCAAACCCTGCTGTGCTGTGGATCCCATTGAAAACGAGGAAGACAGGAAAAAGGCATGAAACACTTCCTTAGATAAATATTTTTTTATATTTTATTCTCCTTGAATTAAATGAAATGATGATTAAGCGTTGTATTTTTTTTTTCTCTTTTAATTATTCTTTGCTTGTTCTGTGTAGGCTGTGACCAACATTAACACTCTTCTGGACAAGGCTGACCGTGTGTATCATCAACTGATGGGCCATCGACCTCAGCTTGAGAGTTTGCTGTCTAAAGTGAATGAGGCAGCTCCAGAGAAACCACAGGTCAGTCCTTAAAACATGGACAGTCTTGACTCATAACGTAAATGAGACCTCTGCTTGCAACCCAAGTTGCCAATAAGTGGATAATATTTCTAAATAAAACTAAAAAACAATTTAATCTTTAATCAATATATTATATAGGATCCTAGCGGGAACAAGAAAATAAAGAGAAAATAAACTAAACATTAACCTAAATTCTTTACTAACAAAGCAGGAGAAAACAAACATTAAACCATAAAACCCTTTTCTCTGCTCTGAGAGAATAGATATATCATCAATCAGACCAGCAAACTCGTGCTCATTACCTCCTAGTACTCTGGTAAAATTCCATGTACTAAAGTATGTATTTTGTTTTGATCATGCATTTTGCAATGTATTCCCAATTTAATCTGTAGTGAGTGTTTAGGGCCGCTTCCACTGGCAGATTAACAAACATGCTAATTCAGTAAGCCACCTATTGAGCTATCCGCCACTTTTATCCACATTTTCCTCCATACTGTTAACACTGTCGCTGTGCTGAAGACTCTTTTTCTACCCTGAGATTTTATAATACGGTAAAAAGACTTTAGTCAGCCTGGCTTAAACCACAATAAACTATTACTGCCCCCTCTCAGACATACAGGGAATTAAAAAAAAATAATAGCATTAAAAACAATAAATCAAGATTTTAATTGATCTTTAAGTGATTGTCACCATTAATATAAATATAATTTATTTTGCCAATCTAATGCTGATTCTTTAGATATTTAAATACCCATTTAATTTTGAATACCCATTAATAAACACTGAAAGGTTGGTATTCATAAAATTGTTTTAAGATTGGCAGGTCTGAATAAGTTTAATTAGACAAACTGAGGTCATGCACAGACTTGCAATCAATAAAGTCTAAATAATGCTTCTGTGTCAAACCTACGCCATAGGAAGTGTAACTGCACCTTGTGACACAGGTCAAAGTATAAAACAGTCTTAAAGCTGTGAGCTAGGAACACTCAAACAAATATACCCCTTTTTTCCTGTTCCTGTCCCTTTTTAAAACTGACTCCCTCTGGGTGTGGTCAATCAGGCCAGTGTGTAGTGCTCCTTCTTCACCCTGCTGTCATGAAGAACATACAGTTGTACTAATTGTGTAATGATGGTGTGTTGTAGGATGACACTGGTGCAGGAGCAGGCCTGGGCACCTCCACTGCAAGTGTAAACCGGTACATTCAGCAGCTCGCTCAGGAGTACAGTGGAGACTGCAAAACCTCATTTGATGAGCTCTCCAAGATCATTCAGGTAAGAGACAGTTCATCATATTTACATTTTAAAACATTCTGTCTCTACATATTTCTTAAGCAAAGTAAATAGTTGACCCAGTAAAACACACCAGAACCATGTTCGTGTTTCTCCTTCTTTACACAGAAAGTGCTTGCTTCTCGTAAAGAGCTGCTGGAGTATGATCTACAACAGCGAGAGGCAGCTACAAAGTCCTCCCGCACCAGCACCCAGCCCACCTTCACTGCCAGCCAGTATCGTGCACTGTCTGTGCTGGGCTGTGGGCACACCTCATCTACCAAGTGCTACGGATGTGCTTCTGCAGTTACTGGCCACTGCATCACACTTTTACGTGCCCTGGCCACTAACACCGCCATCAGGCAGATTCTGGTACTACAGGGACTCATCCGGGAACTGTTTGAGTACAACCTTCGCCGTGGTACTGGAGCCATGAGGGAAGAAGTCCGCCAGCTCATTTGCTTGCTGACCAGGTATAACTTTTTGGAAAAATATATCTGCAGACCTAATGACTTTAATAGCATAGTTAAAGAGCAGTGTTTTCTCAGACCCTGTTAATAATTTATATTGAAGTTAATGGTTGTATTGATCACTTTGGCAGAGATCACCCTGAAGCCACTCAGCAGATGAATGACCTCATTATTGCAAAGGTGTCGGCTGCCCTTAAGGGACATTGGGCCAATCCTGACCTGGTATGCCCTTTATCTTATCTAAGAGTAATGCTTTTTTTCTCCACTTTGTTTTATTTTGGTTATGTGACAGTGTGTGGTTTTGTTTTTTAGGTCAGTAGCCTACAGTACGAAATGCTGCTCCTCACAGACTCTATAGCAAAGGAGGGAGGTTGCTGGGAACTGAGACTACGCTGTGGTAAGCCAGCACACAGTTACCATGTTTTTCACATATAAATCACTATAAATCAACATCTATTTTCATACATAAGCCGAATTGTAAGCAACACTAGTAAGAAACTTCTAATAAGAAAAGTTAAGCTAAGTAAATAAAACTGTTTATTTGGATGAGTAAACTCTTCCATTTATTTACAGTAAGCTTACATTTCCTAGTTTCTCCAGCACTAAGGCTGGAGCATTAGCATAAGCGTCTATCTGCTAACAGTTAGCAGCTAATGCCACCTGTCAACGCTGAGGAACCCTGTTCCAGTAAGCCAAGGCGATATTAGCTAGCGGTTTGTCCCACGTAGCTTGTTTTAACACTGTAAACACTACAGGCCTATAATACTCCTCTCTAAACAAAGAGCGAGCTAGTGTGGTTGGCAGCTAATGCTAATGCTGCTCCAGCAGTGCTAGCCGGGGTTAGCAACAGGCTACAGACTGATAATACTCACCTCTGAACAGCTAAAGAGCTAGCGCTTAGCATACTTAGCGGCTAATGCTGGTGCTGGAGAACTGAACTGAAACTCCTGTACAACGCTGTACTTTACCAGAGTGGCTTTACTTCTCCTTACAACCTGACTGGTAAAATTCATACATAAGGTGCGCTGTATTAAAAGGCACACTGGCGTTTTTGGGACTATTTAAAAATGTTAAGTGCACCATATAATGTGAAAAAAATATACCGTATATATTTTTTAATGCTGTAGTTCTGGCCTGGATCTTGGTACTTATAACATTGTTTAACACAGACCACTTTTAGTCTCTGACATCATTTCATCGATTACACTCTAAAACATCACTATTTTATGTTGTCTACAGCCCTCAGCTTGTTCCTAATGGCAGTCAATATAAAGACTCCAGTAGTGGTGGAGAACATTACTCTGATGTGCCTGAGAATCTTACAGAAACTCATCAAGCCCCCTGCACCCACCAGCAAGAAAAACAAGGTACTGTGATTAAACTATCAACACTGACATTTTAAGTTGTTTTCTGGGCTTTCCATTCTATTAAATCTTATTCTCACACTTTTTCAGGATGCTGCTGTTGAATCCCTGACCACTGTCAAGCCATATAGCAACGAGATCCATGCTCAGGCTCAGCTCTGGCTCAAAAAGGATCCCAAGGCATCATATGAGGCCTGGAAAAAGTGCCTTCCTGCTAGATGTAAGTATTCTAGGTCTGCCAAAACACTTGAATGTGTTTACACACATTCATATAGCCTTGAGAGTACTTTTTTGCAACCAGCCATTATTCTCACAGATTAAAACACATGAACATAACGTAACACCCACTTGATGTGTTTTTTTACACATATAAGGATTAATATTATATAATCCTGTAGTTTCAGTGTAGCTCTGAGGTTGTTTTGTCGGGTGTGTGGATGCTTTGTTAAACACTGCTGACTTATTTCCAGTACCACAGTTTGTTTGCACTTATGCACAAACAGAGAAATTCTACAAAACTTCAGATATGCATATTCATGGCCTGATGAAAAACAATTAGTGAAAAAGTCCAGATTTCATAATCAGTAGTGCATGGAAAGATTCGTTGTCATCAGGTGCTAAAATATTAACTTAAACTGCTTTTATGTTCTACAATTTGTTTGCTCTCGTCTCCAGCAGGTCAAGAGCCTGCCTCAAAGCCTTTGAATAAGGCTGAGATCAGAAGACAGTACCTGATGGAGAAGTATGTTTGGAAGTGGAAGCAGTTCATGAGATCGAGATCAGAGGGTCTGTTTCCTCGCTTGCTTAAACTGGGCCACAACAACTGGCTAAGACAGGTGGGTAAACTCAATCTCTCTGATTTGCCTTTGTTGAACTTTTTGGGTCAAATTTCAAATTTGGGAAGCATCCTAATGTAATTTTGTTTTCCAGGTGCTCTTTACTCCAGCCACTCAAGCAGCAAGACAAGCCGCCTGCACCATTGTAGAGGCCCTAACAACGATCCCCAGCCGCAAGCAGCAAGTCCTGGACCTTCTTACAAGGTATGCTTTTGGGTATCCCTTTGATTAAGAGGGTGCTACTCTGAAATTAAAATGGTTTCACTGGTCATAGATTCTTTGTTTCAGAAAAAAGTACAGAAATACACCCCATAGCAATATTAACTGGTTTTAGTACTGTTTTTTCGTAATCATTTCTGTGGGACTATTTGCTAGATTGTTGGTAGGAAGTGAAGGCAGTGTTTGTCTGTCTGTCTGTGTTTGTATCTAAGCTAACGAAGCCCTTTTTATCATTCAGTTACCTGGACGAGCTCAGTATTGCTGGGGAATGTGCTGCTGAGTACCTGGCTCTCTACCAGAAGCTCATAAAACCGGCTCACTGGAAAGTGTACCTGGCTGCCCGAGGTGTTTTGCCATACATTGGTAATCTAATAACTAAGGTAACAGCATCTTCAGCTTTTCTTACAGTCAGTACTCTGTAACAACAAACTCTCATATTGTAGAGAAGTCCACATCTGTACATTAGTCTTACCTATTTGTTTCTTTAATTTTTTGCTTCAGGAAATTGCCCATCTCTTAGCACTGGAAGAAGCGACACTGAGTACAGACCTGCAGCAAGGATATGCCCTCAAGAGTCTCACTGGTAAGAGCAGTTCATAAATATATATTTTTTTAAATTGTGCTTCACTTGTTATATAGACATAAATGGCTTGCAAATTCATTATGCACTACAGAACATAAATGCTCTAATGCTATGTTATTGTCTCTGTTACAGGCCTGCTGTCCTCCTTTGTGGAAGTGGAGTCTATAAAACGGCATTTTAAAAGCCGGCTTGTGGGCACCGTGCTGAATGGGTACTTGTGTTTGAGGAAGCTAGTGGTTCAGAGAACCAAACTGATCGATGAGACTCAAGACATGCTGCTGGAGATGTTGGAGGACATGACCACAGGTATCTGCCATAACACTTAGCCTTTTCAACACTTTACAGCTGTACTACACAGAAATACTAATGTCTGATTATTGTTACAGGAACTGAGTCTGAGACAAAGGCCTTCATGGCAGTGTGCATTGAGACAGCCAAGCGCTACAACCTGGATGATTACCGCACTCCTGTCTTCATCTTTGAGAGGCTCTGCAGTATTATCTACCCTGTGAGTGACTCCTTTCTTGCATATTTTTTACCAGATAGACACGAAGTTTACAAACATGACAGACATTTGTTTGTGTCTTATAAGTGTCATCTTAGTATTAATGTAAAATGATTGTATTCCAGGTAATTTGGCTGTATTTCTAATGGTCTATTCATTTAAAATATAAAATTCAAATTGCGGAATACAAGTTTTAAATGTGGTTGCAGTGACCTTTTTCTACAAACAGCCCGGCTGATGCAATTCTTTGACATTCACACTTGTTCTCACTCTTGCACGTCCTGCTCTCTCAGGAGGAGAACGAGGTGACAGAGTTTTTCGTCACTCTGGAAAAGGACCCACAGCAGGAGGACTTTTTGCAGGGCCGCATGCCAGGGAACCCTTACAGCAGTAATGAACCTGGCATTGGCCCACTCATGAGGGACATCAAGAACAAGATCTGCCAAGATTGTGACCTGGTTGCTCTGCTGGAGGACGACAGTGGCATGGAGGTAGCTAATAAATACAGCAAACTTGTACTAAAGTAGAGCACAGGATTAGTTTTCTTTTTTTCTTTTGTGCTTTTATGCCTAATCATTTTGTGTGTTTTACCTTTTTTTAGCTTCTTGTGAATAACAAGATCATTAGTTTG
Source organism: Astyanax mexicanus (assembly GCF_023375975.1). Taxonomy (NCBI): domain Eukaryota; kingdom Metazoa; phylum Chordata; class Actinopteri; order Characiformes; family Acestrorhamphidae; genus Astyanax; species Astyanax mexicanus. Next base: position 35,984,919 of record NC_064420.1, read on the forward strand.
GATCTGTCTGTGGCAGAGGTCTACAAGAAAGTCTGGTGTCCAACCAATGAGGTGAGGTTATGCAACAATATTTAGTGACTTATTAATCATTTATTATTAGTTTTAACCTGTTAGAATTTTATTTTGCATTTGTTTTGGCTTTGGATGCACTCTTAGATAGATGTGATTTGTTTTTTGTGAAGGGTGAGCCAATGAGAATCATTTATCGCATGAGAGGGCTTCTGGGTGATGCCACAGAGGAGTTCATTGAGTCTTTGGATTCTACCACAGGTCTGTAAAAGCATATTTACTAACTGGTCATTACTGTCAAGAAGCTGTTGCTAGATTGCTATTTATTCATTTTATTTTCACAAACTTTTTTATATTCAGATGAAGAGGAGGATGATGAAGAGGTGTATAAAATGGCTGGAGTCATGGCACAGTGTGGAGGATTGGAGTGCATGCTCAACAGACTGTCTGGAATCAAGGATTTCAAACAGGGCAGACACCTACTCACAGTATGTGTACAAATTTATTTATTTTATTTTATTTTTTAATTTATTTTGGACTTCGTCTTCAACATAGCATACACACTGACATGACAAAAGTCATGGGATTGTGAAATGTTAATTCAGGGACTGGCCTTGGGATAACACCCACATCTGTATAAGTTGTAAGGTGTGGTGTGGTGCAAGGTGACCTAAGTTTTCATGTCACACATGTTTGAAAAATATGTAATAGGAGGCATTACAGCTCGCTGTGGGCAGGGCAGTGGGTGATTTATGATTATGATTTGTGGCATCTGGCTAGAATTGTCAGTGCAGACAGACAAGTTACTCTGGCACAAATTATATCCATATTTAATGCAGGAAGCCCCACGTTATATTCTGCACATCAGTGCTGTTCACTTTAGCTACCATGGTACTATATTTTTTGCTCTACAAGGCGCATTGGATTATAAGGCGCGTTTTATTCGACTCTATTAAGGCACAGAGGTGTCGCAGTGTTTTGCTTCTTATTTAACAGGGCTCACCTCTTGGTAGAAAGACCTGTAAAGCTAAGCTAAGTAAAGTAAACAAAATTGCAATTCTTACAAAAAAAGAAAACATTTCAGATGAGTCAGACAAGTCAAAGCAGCATTGGATATTATTCTACACAGATTTCTCTCCTTAAGAGTTAAGTGCTTCCGTTTATTTACAGTAACCTTAGATTTCCAGATTAGCTAACCGCTAATGCTGCTTCAGCAGTGCTAGCTGGGGTTAGCAGCAGACTGATAATACTCGCCTCTAAACGGCCTAAGAGCTAACTAGCACTAAGCGGGTAATGCTATTTCTGCATTAGCAGTGCTAGCCAGGGTTAGCAACAGGCTACAGGCCGACAGTACTCACCTCTGAACGGCCAAAGAGCTAGAGCTTAGCGGCTGATGCTAATACTGCTGGAGAACTAAACTGAAACTCCTGTATAATGCTGTACTTCAGGGTGGCTTTACTGCTCCTTAAAACCTGACTAGTAAAATTCATACTTAAGGCACACTGGATTATATAGCGCACTGATTATTTTTGGGAAAATTAAAGGATTTTAAGTGCGCCTTACAGTGCGAAAAATACAGTTTCATATTTAAAATTTCAGAAGTAATAAAATTCGAAATCTTTGTTTTTCCTGTCTAGGTGTTGCTGAAACTGTTCAGCTACTGTGTTAAAGTAAAGATCAACAGACAGCAGCTGGTCAGACCAGAGATGAACACCCTGAATGTTATGCTGGGTACTTTGAACTTGGTGAGTAAGAGGAGAGTTTCAGTTTGCAAAATAATCAGACATTGCTGTAAATGTGTGTTTGTGTTTTTGTCAGCATGTTAGCTAAAGTTCTTTTTGTTCATCAGGCACTGGTAGCTGAGCAGGAGAGTAAAGACAGTGGAGGAGCATCCATAGCAGAGCAGGTCCTCAGTATCATGGAGATCATACTGGACGAGGCTAATGCTGAAACTGTGTCTGAGGACAAGGTGAACTATAAACAAGATTCCATTAAATTTTAAGCCTGTAATAAGTAATTATTGTATCAGTCTACACATGCTTTGTGAATGTTCTCTACCAACACGGCGCTATGATCTTTTTTGCAGGGTAACTTGCTGTTGACAGGAGATAAAGACCAGTTGGTGATGTTGCTGGACCAGATCAACACCACTTTCGTGCGCTCCAACCCCAGTGTTCTACAGGGTTTGCTGCGCATCATCCCGTACCTGTCCTTCGGCGAGCTGGAGAAAATGCACATCCTGGTGGAGCGTTTCAAACCCTGCTGCAGTTTTGACAAGTACATAATTTTATTAATTTAGTGTTTCATCAACATTAACATGTGATATTTAAGGTGAACTTAGAGTTTGTTAAAGTGAAGTTGCACTGAAGTAAATTAGTGATGCACTGATCTGAATTAAAAGTTCCGTTATGATACATAGACTTAGTTTATGTGCAATTAATAAAGCATATACAAAATATAAAAAAATGTATGTAGGGGGAGATCAAATAAAATAAAAATTATGGAATAAAGTTCTTAATTATTTGTGTTATTTATGTATTTATCACTGTTGTCCAAAGAGCCGGATATTTTATGAGCCAGTGTGTTCATCAGGTTTGTTCACTAAATATGTACCCAGTTCAACTAATTTTGTGAATATATGGACCAATATTGAATTCTAATATCTGATTAGTGCATCCCTAGCAAAATATAGCAAGTCTGCAGACAAATTCTTAACTGCTTTTTTATTTTATTTTATTTATTTATTTATTTGTTTGTTTGTTTGTTTGTTTAGGTATGATGAGGAGCATAATGCAGATGATAAAGTGTTCCTGGACTGCTTCTGCAAAATTGCAGCAGGAATCAAGAACAACAGCAACGGCCATCAGCTCAAAGACCTAATCCTGCAGAAGGGCATCACTCAGAGTGCTCTGGACTACATGAAGAAACATATCCCCAGCGCCAAAAAGTATGGCCTGTTTTACCACAGTACCACTGCACACTTGCGTTTTGGGATTTTTGTTCTAATAGGACTTTATTTACCCTATTTAAATGTACTTCAATATTTTACAGTCTTGATGCAGATGTTTGGAAGAAGTTCCTCGCCCGACCAGCCCTTCCCTTTATTCTCAGGCTGCTGCGGGGTCTGGCTACCCAGCACCCCCCAACACAGGTATTACAAATCTATTTATACTCCTTTGTTGTGTAGTCATATGATCATATCATGGTTTTTCAATTATCTGACTGTTTTTAAGATAAGGTGAGGCCTTTATTTATTTTTCCCTTGTTTTTTAAGATGCTGATTGGAACCGATTCCATTAGCAATTTGCACAAGCTGGAGCAGGTGTCCAGTGACGAGGGCATCGGCACTCTGGCTGAAAACCTTTTAGAGGCTTTGAGAGAACATGCAGATGTGAACCTGAAGATCGATGCAGCTCGAAGGGAGACGCGGGCAGAGAAGAAGCGTATGGCCATGGCAATGAGGCAGAAAGCTTTAGGCACCCTTGGCATGACTGTGAGTCTTTTATGTACAGAAAAAAATACCCGACAAACTATATATCCAAAATATCCATTATTTCTTAAGAGCTTATTTGAATTCTGTGTGCATATGTGTAATGTATGTTTGTGTATTGATGTTTCTTTTCAGACCAATGAGAAAGGTCAGGTGGTAACGAAGACGTCCCTGTTAAAGCAGATGGAGGAACTTATAGAGGAGCCAGGGTTAACCTGCTGTATCTGTCGAGAAGGCTACAAGTTTCAGGTTTGTGTGCCCAATTTATACATTTGACTTTATTTAAATTTATGAACAAAAATATTACCAGGATCTCTATCTTAACTTTATTTTTTTTATTTTTTTTTATAGCCAACTAAGGTCCTGGGTATCTACACGTTTACGAAGCGCGTGGCTCTGGAGGAGTTTGAGAACAAATCCCGCAAGCAGCAGGGCTACAGCACTGTTTCGCACTTTAACATAGTCCACTATGACTGTCATCTCGCTGCTGTCCGGTACGGGTGCTCTAACTTTGCTCTTGTTATCTTTATACAGCATGAAAATTATGGTCTGATCGTTTTTTGTGGTTATTATTGTGTCAGGCTTGCTCGAGGGCGTGAGGAGTGGGAAAGTGCCGCTCTACAGAACGCCAACACCAAGTGCAATGGGCTCCTGCCTGTGTGGGGGCCACACGTACCCGAATCAGCCTTTGCCACCTGTCTGGCAAGGTAGGCCATGTTTTATGTTGAGTTTCATAAAAAAACATTCTCATGAACGTAAATGACACAAATATTTGAAGTGTTTGTGGACACCATCCTTTATAATAAATGCATTCACCTACTTTAAGTTGTCTAGTTACTACAGAGTAACTAGTATTGCCAGTAGAATAGGACTCTTTGGATCATACCCTATTGGCACCATCAGCTGACATAGACTAAATGGAATGGGCAGAATAATGGTGCTTCCCCAGAGGTTTTGGTATTTACCATCCAACCTGAAACTCAGAGCAATGCTTTAAAATCTAGAAGAAGACCCCAAGACAGGAAACAAAGTTCTTCCAACAAAAGCAGAAGATAATGTTCCAATACTTTTGTCTGGAATATAATCAAGAGGAAGATGGATGATCACAAGCCGTCAAAACAAACTGAACTGCTTGAATTTTTGCACCAGGAGTGGCATAAAGTTATCCAAAAGCAGTGTGTAAGACTGGTGGAGGAGAACATGCCAACATGCATGAAAACCAAATATTGATTTCTGAAATGTATGAATATGAACTTGTTTTTCTTTGCATTATTTGAGGTCTGAAAGCTCTTTTTTATTTTTCTGCAAATAAATGTGCTAAATGACAATATTTTTATTTAGAATTTGGGAGAAATGTTTTTTGTAGTTTATAGAATAAAACAATGTTAATTTTACTTAAACATATAAATAGTAAGATCATTGAACCAGATTCTTCAGAAAGTGAATATGTTGCAGATAATTTGTATTAGGTGAGCATTTGTTATCTTCTAAAGCAGGGGTATTTAATTAAAATTTAGTACGGTCCAGTTGGAGAAAATTTCGTCAGTCCAAGGTCCAGACAGTCATTGTGTTATAATAATATATAATAATAATAAAATGCTTCTCTGGCCAGCATTTGTGTATATTCCTCCCCTGCCTCTCTCGCGGTCAGCATGTCTTTAGTTTCTGCCCGTTCTCTTTATAAAGGTGTTTTTTTTTTTCCCAGCCGCGTCCCAATTCACTAGCTGGGGCAGCAGGCTGCACAGGTCTGATTGGCAGAGGAAAGTGTTTCGGGATCTTACAACAAACGTGATTGGTCTGCGAGTTTACTGCGCCACAAAGCACGTAAACTGTGAAGACAATAAACGTTCTGATGCTTTAAATGAACAGTCAGAATTAAATCCTTCTCAGTAGTTTATGGGTTTGGGTCCACATTGAACAATGTCTGAGTCCGGACCTGGACCGCGGTCCGCCTATTAGTGACCCCTGGTCTAAAGCATGTAACTTTAATCACAAATCTCTTTGCTGCTTTGTAGGCACAATACATATCTGCAGGAGTGCACAGGGCAGAGGGAACCCACGTACCAGCTCAACATCCATGACACCAAGCTGCTGTTCCTGCGCTTTGCTATGGAGCAGTCCTTCAGTGTGGACACGGGGGGAGGAGGCCGTGAAAGCAACATCCACCTCATTCCCTATATCATTCACACTGTCCTTTATGTCCTCAACACGTGCGTTACTGTTTCATCACATTTGCTTACAGAACTCAATTTAAACCTACTTTTAAAAGAGTGTAAATCTCTTAGTACATAATTGTTCAGTTTATTTGAAACACTCTGTTTGGGGCTCTGGTGCCTTAGAGGTTAGCTCTTTAGTTATGTGGTTATTGACAGCAGGGCTGTGGGTCCAATACCAGGGTTCGACAGGCTGCAACTGCTGACTCCTGAAAAAGGTGCATCAATATTCTTCAATGTTCTTCAGACTGAGGAATCTACAGCTACACCTCTGCTGTTGATTGTTATTGTGCTAACGTTAGGAATGCACCGAATATTTGGCAACGAAAAATATTTCTGAAAATAGCAAAAAAAAAAAAAGCACTTTTGATGTTTGGTAAGTAATGAAATCAACAAAAAAAAAAACGGACCAGAATTGATTACTTTATGTAAGATCATATTACAGTGTTTAAAACAAATTTAAAGGCCTGTCTGCTTGGTTTTCTGTTAGTGTCAGCCACCACTGTGGTATTTTTAGAAAAAATTATTTATTGTTTTTGTCTGCTGGGATGTTAATGTACAAAAAATATTATTAAACTGCAGTTTATGCGACTGCTTTTAGTTAAGCCTTTAATATTTATACAAATGTTTTATTTTTGTTTGCTTTTAATTTGGATGCATGACTATTAACAGACAATCTAGTGAGTTCTATGAATTCCCTTTTATAATTTGTGTAGTGATAGCTTTTTAATGTCTATCTATATGTTCCAGCACAAGGGCCACGTCACGGGAAGAGAAGAACCTGCAGAGCTTCTTGGAGCAGCCGTGTGATAAATGGGTGGAGAGCTCTTATGAGGTGGATGGGCCACACTACTTTACTGTGCTGGCCATGCACATCCTGCCTCCTGAGCGGTGGAGGGCCACACGCATAGACTTCTTGCGCAGGCTCCTGGTCACTGCACATGCACGAAAGGTCTCACCAGGGGGCGCCAACAAGTAAGAGAGAAGCCTAGGCTGTGAAAAAAGCCTTTTTCCTTTAGTGTTTTTGCTTTGCCGCTACTGTGCCAACTTCCCTGTGGAGTAGGTTAAAATGAAGGTCTGAATAAATGCCAATGCTTAATTCAGCCTTCAGTGCTTAAAGTATGCTCTGTTTACTGTGTGAGATTCTGATTCTAATTAAATTAAACAATGACAAGACCTAGTTCTGCCACAGAGCAGTAGTGCTTAGCTAGCTGAAGATCTGTCTGTGTATGTTGTTGTGTTGTGTTAAGTAACATGTTCTGTTAAGGGACTTTGATCTTTTAATAAGCACTAATGTGTGTTTAATTGCAGTTGATTTTGTCAGTGTTGTTACTTTGATGTGTTATAATACCTAGATCATCTGTTATCACAAATAATCTGATATGAAATTATATGAATATATTGTGTTTGCTTAATTTACAACATGTCTGTTTCAGACTTACAGACAAAGCAGTGAAGGAGTATATGGTTTATCGCTCACCGCTTCTCTTCTGGGGCTTGGTGGACCTCATCTATGACATGTTCAGGGTAAGAGCACTTTGTCTGCCATCCAATAGTGTAATCTGTAATGATGAGAAGGTTGGGACTGTGTTGGTTTATTAATTAATTGTGAAAAGATTTATTTACACTTTCCATACTGTTCCAACTTTTTGTGGATGTGACTGACAATTATGCTTAAACTATTGTATTCCCTGTATATTACTAAAAATGCTGCTCAGTTCTGATTCAGTTTTTCTTGTGACTATTACAGAAAGTGCCCACCAGTAACACAGAGGGAGGCTGGTCCTTCTCACTCGCAGAATATGTGCGGCACAATGACATGCCCATCTACGAGGCTTCAGAAAGGGTGCTGAGGACTTTCCAGGACGAGCTGATGCCTGCTGAATCTTTCTCAGAGTTCCTGGATGTTGTAGGTGAGTAGAAACGCACAATTTTCGCCCACATTCCAGTCTGTATCTTAAATTACAGGGGAATTTACAGATTACACAGCATTTAGATTTGCCTGTAGGCTTTACTTGAATTTATTGTGTAGGATTAAATTACAGCTGTTAAGGAGCTGAGCAAGTGGCTTCTTGCAGTGAAACACACTGAGTAAATGATTTGTTCTCTTTATTAAACACTTCAGATTTGATCTAGATGAAGAAAAGTAAGGTGTGGTTCATGTTGATTCCTTTATCTTTCTAAGTTTGAAGCAGCTAGACTTTGTTTCAACCCTCTCATGATGTTTGTTTGCAGGGCTTCTCTCAGAAATCCCAGACCCTGACGGTTTTCTGCAGGACCTGTTGAACTCTGTGCCCTGATGGCATTCAGCCATTCCCCTCACCGGACACATGTCCACCCTGCTCAGTGCAGGTGTTCCTTAATCATGGAGGCTGTCCACCACATGGACACTGCTGCTCGCAGCTCCAAAAGGACACCTTTCAATCGGGAGTCTGCGCTCCCAAATTACAGCTCACACACTCTCTTTCACCACCACCTCCGCTCCTGATATCCGCTTGGGTTTGTTCTTTTACAGAATCTTCAACTATAACACTCCTAAAACAGAGAATTATATATGTAGTCTGACGAGTTAATGCATTTATTACAAATGTTTCCGTAACATCTAATACACTGAAACATGCTGTTTTGATCCAACACGTTGACAGGTGAATTCTTCAAGTAACTTTCAAATTTTGGGAATTTAATGATTGCGTAAAACAACTTCATGGCTTTTATTTGACCATTTTTTCTTTTCTTTTTTTTTCTTTTTTGAGTTAGCTTCCAGAATGACAGAGTGCTTCAGTTTCACAAAAGTGTGGACTGATACCTCGGCGTCATGCACATTGTTTCTGGACATTTTTGCAGTGGTGTTTAATAATCTGATTGTAATTTGTAAGCAAGGCAAGGCCTGTTGCTGGGTGTTTTTGAAGAGGTGCTTGTGTGAGGTTTCTCTCCTTGTCTGAATGAAAGAAACAGAATGGGAGTATATCTGATGTGTGTAAGCCCATTGAATCTGAAATGTATTTGTATTGAGGTTTTACCTGCTTCTACAATGAAACTCAACAACTGTCGAGATAACATTAATAAAAGGGCCTGCATCTTTACTTTGGAAGCTTTTTTTTGTTGGTTTCTTTTTGCTTTGTTTTCCTGCTTGGATTTTGTTTGTTCTGATCTGAAGTTTACAACACTAGGTTATTTTTGGGCTTTATCATTTTTATGTGACTTTTCCCCCAACATGAACCAAAATGTCCTACAGACAAGACATTTTTCTCAAAGGCCTTTTCTTTTGTTTTTGGTAAGCAAGGCGCCACTGAGAGCTGTCTTGGTGATTAAGTTAATTCGTAATATATATACATATATATATTTACAGTATATACACCTGTGAAGGGTGACCTTGTACTCTGAGCTGAATGCATGGTGTGGAGTTAAAAAAAAAAATCAATAAATAAAAGAACCCAGTTAGTGTTTCTTCACCTATTCCCGCTGCTACAATGTTCAATTGTTGCTGAATGTCCGCTTTTTGAATTAGCTCAAATTAATAAAGCTGTACGAATTCCACAAGCGACTCTTTGTCATCTGAATAATGAAAAAATGAAGAGAAGAGAGGGAAATAAAAGTGGAGGAAATCATTATTCTCTGCAAGCAGTTGTTTTGGAATCTAATTTTGCAGATTGCTTCTGTTGCCAGGAAACGATCCATCATGGGCTGGTCCACGGTGTCCTTCTGTTTAATGAGACAAAAGCTGTACAGCATTCTCATTAAACACATTTAGCTAAGCAGGGCTTATGCTACTTTACATGCAAAATTTAAACTGCAACAAAGCAAACTATGGACTCTGATACTGTTATTTTAATCCTAATTGTCATTAATCATTTATTTACTTGAGTAGATCACCACCACTAAAACATTTCGAAACTGTTTTTCTACTGTACTAAGACACAAAACCTTTCCTTAGTGTAAAGACTGGCACATTCTTCCTCCAATACATGTGAAGTCAGCCACCACCTCTTTTTGAACTGATGGTGATGCAGCATTTTGCCAAGTAGTATCACAGCACTCTCAGAAGAAAGCGCAGCGACTCTGTTCTGATGCATCAGCTCACAGATGCCTTGTGCTGAGTGACATCACCCTTTAGAGTGATGTGGGGAGAGAGCAAGGCCAATTGTGTGCTCTCGGGGCTTCAGCAGCCAAGCCGAGCAAGCTACATGAACAGGATTCGAAACAGCGATGATCTAATCATAGTGGCAGTGCTTAGCATACATAAAACAATTTTTACCTCAAATTGAGCTTCAAGCTGCCGCTGAAGCAGCATCACTAGGCAGCCAGTGCACTTATAGGAAGTGCACCAGACCCCGCCTCCTGGTACACTAGCTAACAGACACCTGTGCCAGAGAGAATCACAATGGGAGTAATTAGGGGAGAGAGCATTCACCATTGTGCTTTCTCAAGCTCCACCTTCCTAACACAGCATTATGTGGAACTTGGGTGATAGTGTTATTGTCTCTAAAGCTTTTAACTTGCACACTTAAACATAGTAGCAGTAGAACAATGCCAGATCACCTACCAAGTGTTTTGAGGAGGGAGCAGGAAACCAGATCCTGGGAAAACCAATGCAAACTCCAGACTCGTCACAAACAGATCAGAGCAAGGGGCATGTATAATCAGCATTCCAGGCTCCTAACCAGGCTCCTTAATTTCACCCCTAAATCAGTTATTATTAAATCAATAAAGCCTAATCATTGTAATAATAACTAGTATCCATGCTGAAAACCCCCATCTGAAGTCAGTGTCTTTGAAAATTAGAATTAATTAAACAAGTTGGTAATTTTGGCAGTGTGAACAGATGCCAAGGTCTGCTGGAAAATGAAATCTGCATCTCCATAAAGCTGGTCAGCCAGGGGAAGCATGAAGTGTAAAAATCTCTCATCCCGGCCCTCGTGATAAAGCATTGATGATTTAACCCTTTCAGACCCTGCATTCATTACAATGGACATCATGTATTTTCTTTATTTTAAAATGTTTTTTGCACATAACACTATTTTGAGCTGCTGTCCATCAGAATAGACCATGAACCAGCCAAAGAACAAGTTTATAAGTGAACGGGAAGGTGCTGTGTGTTGTATTTGCAGTTTTGAGGGTTGAATAAAGAAATAATGGAAAACAGTAAATGAAAAGGTGCTGTGTTGTATTTGCAGTTTTAAAGGTTAAATAAAGAAAAACACTGAATGAGAAGATGCTGTGTGTTGTATATGCAGTCAGCCCATCCCTGGTAAGTGAGGTCTGCAGCTCGTGCGCGCCCCTGTCCCGGGGGGGAGTTGGGCGGAAGCTGTCTGTGATTGGCTGCGGGGTTTTGGGGGCGGTCTGTGTGTGTGTCCTCAGTTTTCCGTGTGGAGAGAGTTCAGCCCGAGCCTCAGAGAGCGGATCCAGGCCGGGTCAGAACTGGGGAGCCGGTATCAGAGAGAGCGGTAATGCTATAACCGGGTTCCGCGCTCTGCTGTGTGTGAGTGGGTTTACCGGGGGATGAGGAGCCTGAGCCGCCGCTCCGTTATACCGGGGGGAGCGCGCCTCGCCCGGGGCCGGGCTGTGATGTGAGGACCCTGTGAATGAGCCGCCCGGAGCGCAGGGATGGATCTACCTCGCCGATTCCCAGACCAAACCCCGCCGCCGCTGTTCACGGAGGGCCCGCTGCCCTCAGCCTTATCCCACATGGCGGTTCCGCCCGTCGGTGCTGCCCCGGGGAGCGGCGCCGGCGCGGGGGTCAGCAGCGCCCTCAGGAACGACCTGGGCTCCAACATCCACGTCCTGAAGACCCTCAACCTGCGGTTCCGCTGCTTCCTCGCCAAAGTGCACGAGCTGGAGCGCAGGAACCGGCTGCTCGAGGCGCAGCTGCACCACGCGCAGGAGCTGTCCCGGTACCGGGCCCGCTTCCCCCGCGACCAGGCGGTGCAGACGGACCATGAGCTGCCGGTGAGAGAGGCGCGGATCCCGGGGAAGATCTGGAGCTTCTCCCACGCCACAACCCACGCAGGCCGCGTGGAGATCCACCACGGGCCCGGGGTCTCGTGGACGCACCCGGACGGTGTCGGGGTTCAGATTGACACCATCACCCCCGAGCTCAGGGCCCTTTACAACGTGCTGGCCAAAATAAAGCGCGAGAGAGATGAATACAGGAAGAGGTAAGATCAAACGCTGGCCGATATATCGTTTATAGCGGTAAACCGCGATACAGCTGCTCAGCTGTGGCGATACTGTCTTATTAGCGATGTGCTTAAAGGAGAAATCCGGTGTGAAATGGATTTGGCGTGTAGTGAAACATTATAACGAGTACGAGATTTTGTCAAATAGCCCACCCTACATTGACCCATCGCTTTTAGCTGATGTTTCCAACAGGTTGACAGTGCTAGAGATAGGGGCATAGCATTTTCCATGCAGAGAAATCACTTTTTTCGCTATTTTAACACCATTAACAAGCTCAAAGTAGCTCTGCACTTCATTGGTAGAATTCGGAGAGCCCTGATGTTTAAAACGAGGCACTGTGAACTTTGAAAGTGTTTAAACAGACTATTTAAACACACTGTAACTCGATAAGTCAACTGACGAGCATAAACAAATACATAGGATAAGGAAACTAATTGGAAAATGGATTCAGTGGAATTGTCTGTTGCTGGAAATATCTCATGCATCTCCTGCATTTCCACAGAATCAGTTTTGCAATCTTTTCCCCTATCCTAACTGTTCATTCGTGCTTATCAGTCATCAGTCAACTTATTGAAGTACCTATGCACTTTCAAATGCAAAACCCTCATATCCCTAAAATAACATCTTCACATGTAAAGAAATTTCAACTTTCAACTTTCAATAAAAGTCAGTTTAAAAAGGAATATAATTCAAATTCATATTGGGCCATTCAACATAATTTCTTTTGAAGCAAGCAATGTAATTGTGTTTTAGCCTTTGTTTGGATTGGTTGGGATTGATAGTTGGGTCGGATTAAGATCACAACACATTCTCACCTCACTTAAACTGCTAAACATTTCATTGCTCATTTTGTCAAATATTTTCTTATACTGTCTCTTGCTTTACTCTATTCTATTCCTCAATATTGCTTGTTTTTTTGTGTTTTTACTGCTGAATTTAATAGATTAAATTTCACTGTGCTGCTGATCCAGGTAGATTTAGTTAATTTCTGCATTTTTATGATCATTCATCATCTGCATTTTGTAAACACACATTTTATTTTAAGTAGCGCATACACACTCAAACCCATGCAAAACACTTGGATCTACAGGCTTCTGTTTAGAAGCATTCTCTTTAAGGCATAAATAAGCAAAGAAGGCTAGCTAACAGCACATAATAACTTATTTAATGCTAATTTAAACATTATGAGTCGGTTTTCTGGACAGGGATTAAGTCTAATCATAGATTATATTTTCCTTTTAATGGAAAACCTCCATTCATAACCCTTATATCCTAGTTCCTCCCAGCTCTAATACAACAACATATGTTTCACCTTGTGTCCATCTTCAGCTTGGATTGTTAGAAAAAAATAATACATCTCCTCTTATTTTAGATTAGTAGTATTTGTAGAATGATAATCTCCAGAGCTGAACTGTAATTGAGATGTTAGCACTCTGCTGATGGTTGGACCTGTTCCACAACATTTTAAACGAGTAACAGTATATCATACTCTCTCAGTCTGTGTCTACTGGAGAAATAGAATGAGCTCTAACGTATTTTTTATCTGATCTCAACAACTGTGAAGTATTTTTAAACAAATAGTATACTGATGTTTACGGTTGCTTAGCTGAGGTGTTCTTATCAAAGATCATGATAAACCATGCCAATGCCATTATCTTTTCCCACCAAACGAACAGAGCACATAGGGGCTTATTCATTCACTGGCAGGCACATCCTGTGAATGGCTTGCTGTAGCTTTAAGCCATTTCCTGCCTCTGTAGACTGGCCAGAGATGTTGCTTGTCTGCCTGCCATAACCATGCCGTAACTCAAACAAAGGCCAAACATGTTTAATACATTCACAGGACAGGCTAAAGGAGGAACTGTACAGAATCTTGTTAAATACTCAAATAATAATCAGTTAATGTTTTGTTTTATAATCTAATCTAGTCTTGTTTGAGGCGGGGGCTTTCCTGATAGCAGTGTTTTATCGCTGGATGTCTCATTCCCTCTGGTTTCTCACACAGTAGTAATAGTCTGGGTATGTGAACTATTGGATGAAAGAGCTTTGACCTGCACAATGATGCATTTCCAGGAATAGAATAGATTTGTGATTATTTTTATGCCCTCCTCTGTCCTCTTATTCATCGCGTCTCACAATAGTGGTGACGTGAAAATGAACAGACTGCTTTTTTTACACAGTGCTCACTAGGCCTGAACCTGCTGATATCACATATCACAATTCAGAGCTTTTGATTATTAGAGATGAAGCGCTAAGTGTTTTTGAACCATGACAACCATTGACAAATGTCTTTTAGCTGAATGTAACCTTTCCAGACATACTTGATAATAATGCATCATTATTATTGTGCATCTGCGATGGATTGGCGGCCTGTCCAGGGTGTATCCTGCCTTCCGCCCGATGCCGGCTGGGATAGGCTCCAGCACCCCCCCGCGACCCTTAATGGATGAAGCGGTTGATAATGACTTGACTTGACTATTATTGTGCATTGTTTCTCAAAGTAAAAAAATACTTTTTGGAATCTACCACATTTAAAACCTACTACTACACTAGTAGTAAGCACTAGTAGTGAGAGTCTGAGTGATGTACAATACCTGTCAACATTTTGGACAAATCACTTCCTGATTTAATGTTTTTTCTACATTTTGGATTAATATTAAACACATAAAAACAGTTAAAGGACATATGGAATTACAAAGTAAACCAAAAAAAGGATTTGGCCTCCTTAATCCCCTGAGATAAACCCATCTGAAGTAGGTGATTTGGGATGAGCTGGAGCACAATGTTAAGACAATGAGAAAATGCGAATAGTGGGCATATCTGTTCTTAAAACTAAATGTGGTACTTAGAAGAATCTAAAGTATAAAACATGTTCTGCTTTGTTTAACACTTTTTGTTTGTAAAATACAAATGTGTTCCTGTATCACTTTAATTGCTTTAATATCAAATTTATTCATGAACAGAAAAATCATACAAAGAAATAAAAAACACATTGAGTGAGGAAATGTGTCCAAACTTTTGATTGGTCCTGTACTCTTAAGAGGGTTATCCAGTTAGCTAGTGGTGTTGAGTGGCACATTAGTTTTACACAGTCAAAAATATGTGTGAGGTAGGAGCTTGAGGAAGAAACAGTAATTGCAATCACTTAAGTCCTTCTTATATCCAGCAGATTTGACATATCAACACCTCATAGCTTATTTATATTCAGTTTGGGTGAGTCCAAACTAGTTTGGAATTTAATCTCATTGCATTTCATGTTTTATTTCTTCACTTATCAAGTTCTTCTAAAATATGAGGTTGTCTTACGTGTTGACATCCAGCTTCAGTCTGCTTTGAAACATCCACTGTTTAAACCAGCTCTATTAATCTGTGCAGATTTAAAAGAGGTATTCTCTGTAGTGAAGGGAATTCATTCTTCAGCTGTTCGTGAAGAGCCAGCAGACACTGGCATGGTGCCAGCATATAATGCCATCCTCCACAAGCAGCTAGCCTACATTTACAGACCATCGTTAATCTTAGAAGTGGGCCTTACAAAAGCACTTAGAACTACTGGCATCATTTCTGTATTCTGCAGCTGAGCACATCTGAACTGAGTGCTAGCACATGTAATGGGTGATGTTTGGTGGCGGGAGGCTGAGTCTCGCTGTGTCCTGCTGCTGGATTTTGTAGGAGCAGGAGCAGCAGTGTGTATTCAAATCACTTTGTTCCTTTTTTATTTCCTACTCCCACTCTTTCAGTTCCATGGAATGCTTTGTGACCCGGATTAGCCATGTGTGGGAATTCCAGAGATGTGCACGGATGGTTAGCTCTGCTGTTGTGTTGATGTTTTATAATTAATGTGCATTAGAATTAATTTTTCCCTTAAGTTTTCTTTATAAAACTTTTTTTTAAATCTTTTGTTTGTAAAATATGTTTTAGGGATGCATCAAATATATATGGCAACTAAAAATATTCAGCTGAAAATCACAAAGAAGCACTTTCGGCTAAATCAGTAAAAAGACTGAATAATTTATACCAAATAAAGTTTTTCATGTTGCAGTATTTCCTCTAACATTGGAAATAATTAGCACTGCTGAGGTAACTTTATTATTAGAGAGTACAACAGCTGTAAAAAAACAAAATTGCTTAGGTAGCTAGCTAGCTAAATATCTGACTAGAATGGCACTGCTGAAGTAATTTCATGATTGGAAGAGCACTGCTGTAATTATTTCAGGATTAGAATTGCAATGCTGAAATAATTTCAGGATTAGGATAGCACTGCTAAAATAATTGCAGGATTAGAATAGCACTGCTGAGATCATTTCAAGAATAGAGTAGTACTGCAAAAAATAATAACAGGTTAGAAAAGCACTGCTGAGATAATTTTAGGATTAGAATAGTACTGCTGAAATAATTTAATTATTAGAATAGCCCTCTGAAAGTCCATACCTGTATACATTGTGAGGTGTTATCGTGTGAGTGAAGTGTGAGACATTGGCCAGCATGCTAATTGTAAAGCGATGTGAATTATCAGAGTTTGAGTAAGGCCTGATGGTGGGTGCTAGATGGGTTAAACCTTTAGCAATGCTAAGTTGTCCTCTGTGTCCAGTGGTTCCAGTTAGACAGGCCACAATATTTATTATATTAATCAAAAGCAGATGTTTTAGTGCATCTGCCTAGCATCACTTAATTTTCTTGCTCTTTCTGATTACATCAAAATATCTGCCGAATCTAACCATCTGTCCAATACTTTTTCTTTTATTTTTGATATGCGCCAATGCCAGTATCATCCTTCATCCCTGCTGAAGAGTTTCTTACGAAAGTGACAGAAGAAAATGAAGGGTGGGAATTGGGAACTCCTATTCAGGTTTACTGTTCTCCTGGGAAAGGGTGTTATTCATTCCTTTGCTGTTACACTGAGAGTAAGCACAGTCTGTACATCCATGAGTCACCACAGAGCTTTAACACGCTCTGATCACACAAGCGGGTGTGCTGGAGCATAAGGCGAGGCACGCTTTTGGAGGGTGGTCTTCACACACTGCTGTATGCTTTAAAGACTGGGACTGTTGCTGTCCAGTTCTGGTCAGAAATACTGGAAAAGGTTTTGCTTGAGGCGCAGTGATGGAGACACAGAGGGTGGGCTTTAGGCAGTGTGAAGTCATCTCTCAGGGGATTGGTCCATAGTGCTGCCTCACTGGGGGGAGAGGCCTTTGTCCTCCAGGCTCATGGAGGGTAGAAGGTTTTAGGCTGGCAGGGTCTGTATTTTTGCTGTGGGTGTGAAGCAGAGTGGTTGAACTATATAAAGATCTTAACTCCTGACAGTCTGCGGTTTCCTAGAAAATTCCATGTAATTTGGATGAGGACGTTTTGGTTGCTGCAGTGAAATGAGATGTTCCAGGCTTGAGAAAGTGGTCATTGTGGTAAAAAAGCAAGCCGTCAAAATAGCTGTTTTCTCCAGACGTGATTTTATAAACGGACAAACTTATAGAAGAGTCTAAACAAAGATTAAGAAGTGAAATTATTTGAGCCTCACTTTTAGCTAGATTAGATATCATTACAGTAACCTAATCATAACCTAATCTTTTATATCAAGAATAGTAAAATAGGAAAAGGAGCATGTTCTTAAAATTATTTTGTAAATAAATGTTAAGGCACTGTCTGCTGTTTTATATAGTGTGAAAAAGATTGTGTGTTAGGGATGCACCAAAATGACCATTTTTGCCCCAAAACAAAACTGAACAAAATAAAAAAATGCCCCGGTCATGACAGTCTTTTTTGCAAGTTTTGAATGCTCTTGAACTGATTGTTTTCAGCGCACAGTTTGCAGGCTTTCTTGTGCATGAGCTTCAGAAGAGGCTTTTAGGACAGTGCCAGGCAGATCGAGTATATGCAGTGTGTGGCTCAGACTTCTCAGACCACTGCTTAAACCTCTGCAGCAATGCTGGCAGCACTCAAGTCCTAATGTTATGTCTTGTAGAGAGTGAGACAGATTTTATATCTGCATTCTCAAACTTGGGTGGATGCAAAAGTAATATAGATATGACATATTGTAATTGATATCAGCACAACAGGTTACAGGTAATATAATCTTTATATGGTCAAAAATCGGATTTGATCTGACTCCAAAACCAGGATCCTTTATGAACACTAAACACTGTTTTGGAAAAGAATGAGTAGAAGCATCCCACCTCTAATGTCATGGCTTGTATATGCATAGACAGGATACTATGACACATGATCTGGTAGTTTTTATGAAGGGCAGGCACTCAGTGACATAATATTACGTTACGCATGTTCATACACTGTTATGCTCCAACTGGGGCTGATTGTAATATTATGTTACGTGCGCCAGATAGATGAGAATCACACCACAGGAATGTTGATGGCCAGTTCAGCCTTTCTCACAAAACACTGAGTACACAAAGTCAGTGCCCCTGTTACCCCCACCACCACCACCCCCTCTCTGATTTAGTACCTATTATTTTGTGGTCATGCACATGATTGAGTTGCTTGAAAAGCCTTTTCAGGAGCAGATTCGCTTGAATTGAGGTTGGCTTTTCTGCAGAAGGAAGGCCGGTGATTAAGCAGTGTATGACATAACCGCAGCAGAATGACTGTGGTAGCTGTGTGTGCAATCAAATTCACTGTGCAAAGCAACATGCGGAACAGAGAGCGTGCAGAGGCACATATATATCCACAATGATGGAGATATGCATTCAAACCAAGGCTATAAATGAGTCAGTCATGCAAATGTTCTCCACATGTGCTGATTAGTGCAGTTAAAGTAAAAGTTATACAGTAAAAATGACATCTAAGAGAATTCTATAATTTAACACTGTCCCGGATAAAATATGGTCCTACTCTCTACTGTGTTCAAAAATACTCTACCACAACAGTTGAAAAATAAACTCTGCGGTAGCCAATGGCAAGCTACATAAACAGGATTTGAACTAAAGTGTTAATTTAGTTCAAATCCTGTTTATGTAGCTTGCCATTGGCTACCGGAGCTCTGAGAGAGCACAATTGGCCTTGTTCTTTCTTGGTGGGTAGATAGCGCTCTCTCCCCTCATCACTCCAAAGGGTGATGTCGATCAGCACAAGGCATCTGTGAGCTGATGTATCAAAACCGATGTGATTTTACTCAGTAATGCTACATCAACAGCAGTTTGAAAAGAGGTGGTGGATGACTTTACATGTATCGGAGGAGGCATGTGCTAGTCTTTACCCTCCTGTTGTTGGGGCATTACTACTGAAAGGGGGAGTCTTAATGAGTGGTTTGGGTAAATGGCCATGTAAAATGGGGAGAAAATGGAAAAAATGAAATAAAAAAAAATTATAAATTAAGTAATTTATTTTAAAGGAAACTCACTGATTTTATTTAGACTGTAGACAGTGTTCTTTTGAATTAAATTTGGTATAT
Source organism: Astyanax mexicanus (assembly GCF_023375975.1). Lineage (NCBI taxonomy): Eukaryota > Metazoa > Chordata > Actinopteri > Characiformes > Acestrorhamphidae > Astyanax > Astyanax mexicanus. The sequence goes on from NC_064420.1 coordinate 36,004,207, forward strand.
TGTTATTTTCTGGGTCATTTATTCAGTTACAACATATTACTTTCCCAAAACTGTAAAGCAGAGTATATACTGGATTTTCATTTAGTTAATTGAAAAAGTAGTGCATGAGAAAATGTATTAGATTATAATAAAATTGCAATGCAAGTTAACAAGTTATGCTTCATAAAAGATATATCCTGAGCATACTTTATTTAGAACAGTAGAGGCAGTGGTCCTCTCATACACCACCTCTCCCATGGAGACTCTTTTCCAACTCCAAACAGTAAATTCTCATTTATCTAAACAACCAATATAATACATACACACACAATCTTCTGGAACAGAACACACTGTGGGCAGTAGAATGTTTAACTCCACCTCTCTGGATGTTTAACACTGAGGATTGTTAGGACAACACCCAGGGACTCAAAAATGATATGAAGTTGATGTTAGTGATTATAAAAGTGATTGACAGTCCAGCATATAGAGAGTAGATGTATATTAATATAATATAAGTATAATGTCAGTCAGAGACTAGAGGTGGATGTGTGTCAGACAGTGGCAGGGTTTAGCTGGTTGTAGGGTGTATCATGTCTAAATATTGATCTGGAAAGCAGTCAGTTCAGCCTTCTAGCCTCCCAGTCTGGACACAGATGTACATTTCTGAAAACCCTCGGGCTTCAGACTGGGATTATATTCACATGTCGGCCAACTGTCTCCTTTTGTTTCCTTCACACTAGTCCTCTTTCTTTCTTTCGTTCTTTCTTTCTTTCGTTCTATCTTTCTTTCTTTGTGTCTTTATTTTCTTTCTTTCTTTCTTTAGTTCTTTCTTTCTTTCTTTCTTTTTTTAGTTTTTTTTTTCGCCCTTTCTTTCTTTAGTTCTTTCTTTAGTTCGTTCTTCTTTCTTTAGTTCTTTCTTTTGTTCTTGCTTTCTTTCTTTAGATTTTTCGCTCTTTCTTTCGTTCTTTCTTTCACTCGTTCTTTCTTTCTCAGTTCAAGTTAAGTCTTTTGTATTTAAAACAGTTTAGATCTAAAAGAAAACGCTGTCATTTGCTGCATTCTTCACTATGGTATTTTTGCTGTTCTTTTTAAAAAACGTTTTGTTTAGTATAAATATAACAGTTTATAAATTTCTTTAAAGCAAAAAAAATCTGTAACTGTTTGTCTGTAGCAAAAACAGTACTTTACCCGGACTCTGATTTAAAATAATTATAACAGTGTATAAATAGTATATAGTGTATAGTGTAAGTGGTGCAGACAACCAATTCAAAGTTAGTAGAGTAAACTGCCAAATAAACAGCTTTCAAGAATTATTAAAATTACAGATATTTTTTATTGTGTCAGAATTCTTTTGCAATATTATTGCGTATGATACAATATGACACCCCTTTAGGACAAGTCATCTAGAGCAGGTGTTCTCAGCCCTTTCCACCTCATGTCCCACCTGTTTATAACTAGAAGACATAACGGCCCACAAGAAAAACCTTAAGAAAATCTCACTTTTCTTGTACACTGTCCCCAGAGGACAGGCTTGCGGACACTACAGGGTGAATTACGGCCCACTGGTGGTCCACAGCCTACAGGTAGAGAAACCCTGATCCAGAACTATCACAATCTGAAGCTGTCACGATGATTTATCATACTGCTGTGAGAAGTTAATTGAAAAAACGTGATATTATTGGAGGAGCCTGTTGTTCTAACAATATTTTATGCAGTTTAAAATGTAATTTTAAACAATGCCTCACAATAAAAATCCTTACATTTAAAAATGAATAAAAAAGTAAAACTGACTGATTCTGTTCAAATAAAAATTACAAAGCTGTTTGGTTGTTTTTGGAGTTCTTTAACACTGACCCAAGGTAACACTTGCCTTGTAGATTGGACTGATACAGAAGCAGTGCTGCTTCACAAGAGGTGAAGAGGTGAGTGTACTTAAGAGCAAATGCTTCTGCATGTGTTCAGACAGACACAGCACATTCCTGGGTTCAGTGTGCTATGTTTAAACTCTGTCTACACTGCTGAAAAGCCAGCTTTTTTTGGTACTGGGTTTCAGATGATCTAAGATGCTCTTTGATGGTTAAGGTGGTATAAATGCTGATCGTCATAGCCTATAACATGTTGTTGACCAGTAGATCTGTTTAATGCATTTGATTCTGGTCTTGCTGGTCATGTTTATCGTCCTGAATACTCACCCTTGTAAAAGAAAAAAAAATTAAGTATACTTTAAAAGTAAATACTTTTAGCATTAAAAGCAATACATACTTAAATACAGACTTAATGTACTACTTTGGAACAACTTACAACAACTTAAGTATATTTTAATTGTAATTAAGCTACATTTAAATACAACATAAAAACATTCAATGCTTTTTTTTGTACAACTCCTGCAAACTTTAGGTATATTTTAAGTAGATATGTGTTTTTTTTGTTTTTTAACATCATTTTTAATACCCTTGAAGCATATTGTAAATGTACTGATTTGCATACTGATGCACATGTTGCATACTGCACATGTTGTGTACACTTTAATGCTACTGGAAAGAAAATACACTAAAATGCACTCTAAGCAGTAGTTAATGCCACTACATATATTTTGTAACACAACATTTAATTTAAAAAACATATTGCTTAAAAAATACATTTTATGTAAATACAGGAAAGTATATTTAATGGGAATTTTCATATTCAATATTACATTAAAAATGTACTTTTAGTATTCTTATACTTCCTTTTCACATAGGTATGTTTGGTCATACTGTTCATGCTGGTTGATATTAAATATTAATATTTATGTAATATTAATATAATTATTATTATTATTAAGTACAAATGAAAATTAAACAATATTAATATAGCTTAACTTTTTTTTATCATAATTATTTTCTGGAACAATATATTGCTCAATCAAAATTGTCTTAGTGTTAGCTACATGTATTGTATAACACATTTCTCATCATACAGTGATCATAACTGCATTACGAATGTCACAAGCTCTCTTATCTGGGTTTGTTATGCTTTCCGTAATTCTGTGTTTCAACACCAACTGGGCTCAGGACTCTGCCGTGTGACTCTCTGACCCTGTGAGTTAGTATAGACAAAGTGATGATATGCATCAGAGGAAGAGGAACATGATACTATTGGTAAGGTTTATTTCCTCCAACCCCTGATTATTTCTACATGTTGTAGGAAGATTACAAAAAACGTCCAGAGTGTTTTTTAAATAGAATTAATTGAAAAGTTGGAATAAAAGGGCAGCTTTAATTACAGGTTTAGCTCAAGTTTTTATCTGTATGCTATAAAATGATGATTTTACTAATAAAATGATTTACTAATCAATGGTCATTTATCATGAAATGCACTCTTGTGATTGTGTTGTTAACATTCCTTTTGATATATGTTTCATGCAGTGCGTTACAGACAGTTTTGACTCCGGTTAGATCAGACTTTATGTTGGAAACAGAAGATTATCTCAAGCTCAGGTTTTAAGTTTGAGGATTACAGCAGATCAGAAGTTCCTGTTCATAATAAAGATTTTTCCATTGCTAATCTCAGTCAAAAAGCAAACCTGGAGGGTGCATTTATTTCTTTTCAGCTGTCCTTTGAGGTGATAAGATTTGTTCAGATGTTTAACAAGCCTGTTTATTACCCTTTTTATTTAACTTTAGAATGATACAGAACCCACATATGGTAGCAAAATTATAACGTTATTAAAAATTGTTTGAATATTATATATATAAACTGTATGTATGAATAGATTGTGGCCTTTCCTATACAGTAGCCTATACAGTATATGTTGTGTGATCAGCTCCACTTTGGTTCAGCTGAGCTAGTCCAGTTTGTTTTTGAGGGAGTGGATGATGAAGAGAAACGATGGCAGAAGCCAGCATTAGCTAGTATTAGCTTTTAGCCTATTTCAGATCCCTCTATAATCTCCTCCACTTTTGATTTATCATCTGCCAAAATTTGAGTTATCCCTCTACCAATATGTCGCAGGAAAATCAAATAACTTCTATAACTACCCGAGTCTGGAGGTGAAGTGCTGCTCTTCAGTATCAACAACATCATGCTCTCCCAAAGACAGTCAGATTTGAATATTAAGAGTCAAGACTGATAGTGTTCTGTTTTTTATGTTTTTGGAATTGGCCTGTATCACAGCTCAGTTTTGGTTTTGAAGCTCAGTTTTAATTTTGAAGGAGTGTTTGAGGTTTACAGTATTCCTGTTCTGTGTACTCAATTTTTATTGTACAGATATGTCAAGGAAAATACAGTTTGACATCCTTTGTATGTTGCTGAATTCTTTCGTGTTTATATGTGTCTCACCTGAGCTATTCAGCTATTATCTCACGATCACCCGAGATCTTCTTTATATGTCCAAGTTACAGCTGCTTGAATCCTTTCACATTCTAAAAAAAACATCCAAAATTCCTTAATTTAATTTACCCTACTGTCTGATAAATATAAACATTCCCTGTTCACACACAAGTACATGGCCTACCTCTTTCCTATTGAGCTGAACTCACCTGCTGAACTGCTCATATATTTAGTTTTAATATTTGTTTCTGACAATGCTGGAGACAAATTCTTCAGTGTCATGGTCTGCTATAAACTATAAAACATGGTACCACAGTCTCTCGGCTTCTGTTCTTCACTTTTTTAAAGTGACAGTCCATAAGTTTGGGGGATTTGGAGACCTCCCTGGTGAGTGAGTAATTTCCTACAGCAGGGGTCGGCAATAGGTGGCCCGTGGGCCAGATGTGGCCCACAAGCATGAAAAATGTGAGGTTGTTTGAACTATAATGAATGATAATGAAAAAAAAAATTAAATAAAATGGCGTGATTTTAGTTTCTGCCCGTTCTCGTTTTTCCGCCCATTCTTGGGCTCCCTATCTCCTTATAAGGGCGTTTTTTTTCTGGCCGTGTCCCAATTCACTAGCCGGGGCAGCGGTAGTGTAATGGACCGTGACCCTGACGACACAGGTTTGATCCCACGTGAGGAGCGGTGTGTTTATTTATTTATTTATTTTTTCCTTTCTTCTTGTGTTTACCTGCTTTGAATTCAACTCTTCTGCAGTTGGGTTCAACAACCCTCTGGGCTGGAGAGCTACTAGTCTGTAGCACTTCATTCCATTACACTCCATTTGCCAAACTTAATTGCCGACCCCTGTCCTACAGCATATGGAAGATTACTTTTTAAATGCAGATTAACGTAAACACACTGCCGGGTGAATTTTTTTGTCATAGTGTCAAATAAAAAAAAAAACCTCTAAATCCATCAAATATACCAGACAACTTTGCTTTAAGAATTTATATACTATGTGATACATGGATGATTATGCCAAGAGACTGATTCCATTCCATACATTCAAATATTGTGTCCCCTCCCAACTCAGGAATACTACTGCTTTCAATTTAAAAGAAAACAAATCTTACAGACTGCTGCTTTAAAAATGAGCTCAAAACCATCCATTTCTGTGTGATTCTTCTCTCAAGCCCCTGAACCACAGGTTTAGTATTCAGCTATTGATCTTCAGACTTCAGTATCTACTATCAGTTCTTCAGGAAACGCTTTGAAACTAATATGGCCGTTATGTATTTAGGAAAGTGAGGAATTGGAGTGGGCATCTACAGTCAGACCCTGAGGGTTTAAAGGGGATAAGGGGTCTGAGTGATTGAGAAAGTAAAGGATGAGCGTGAGAGTGAGGGTATCTCTGTGTTGCTCTAGGGAGGTGATATCTGCTTTTGAGGTCAGTTTTCTCACGTTCCCCCGGCTTTGTTCTCTTTCCCATTAACAGTTCTTTATTGGTTATACTGTAGAGAACAGGGTCGGATGGAGGAAGCGTACTGCAGGTTTTTAGAAGAGGATTATGTTTTCGTCATGCATTATTCACCAACAATGATGAAGTATGAAACTAGTAAACGCTCACGTGAATCCCGTGGGAATGAATAGACTGCCAGATAGTTTGTTAAATAGTAAAATAACATAACATGCTTTATTTTGTTACTCAGAAATGCATCATACCTTATTTTTTGTGTTAACCATGTAGACTCATTAAATAGTTAGGGGCATAGAAACATATTGATATTAGATTAGTTTGTTTATTTCTTTAAGTTACTTCTTCCCCACCCAACGTGCAATTTTCTTTTTGGAGTGGTTTGCTTGTGGTGAGAACATGATCTGGTTTTGATCTGACCCAGCTATCAAGTATACTGCTTTTTAATTAATCTAAACTGTTGATAAGGCACAGTTTAATCTGATATATTAGCCAGATGATATACTGCTTTGAACAAACGCTGTCTCTGCTGCTCCATGCTGTTTACACACTGAGCGCAGTCTGTGCAGCATTCACTGCTCACTGCAGCCTCAAAAAAAACAGTTTAAAAGCATATTTTCAGCGTTCTGTGTTAAAGCAGCTTCACACTGCACAGATGTACATGCTGGAATCCCGCTTGTATGGTGCTAGGCTTGAAACAAACCCAAGATATCGCACGGCACTCCATGCTGCACACCATGCTGAGTGAATATTTAGAACACCAAGAAAGCACAGTGTCTCATTTAAGAACTAATTACAAACCATATTTGCTTGTGACATACACGCTTGCTTTCACTCTACCTCTTGCCTTTCCAAGAGATCATATAACTAACTCACTTCAGCTAATAAAATAACAATAACAGAATAACAGTAACGCAGAAAATTCTCCTGAGAGTGAACAAGTGCTTCATACATCCGGAACTGAACCGGAGATTCAGTTCACATTCCACAGGGTGTATGAATTTGTCAGTGTCATGTGTCATCGTAAGCTCATCAGACTCACACTATGGGCTTTTCCCCTGAATCTTTAGTATTTCTTCTTCTCAGAGTGAACTGAAGGCTTGTGTACAGAGTGCTGGTGCTGTGGATCAGAGTAGATCAGGGATTATAAAGGGACTGAGAGGAGTCAGTTTCTCGTGCCCTTGGGCTATTGTCCAGTCAGCTGCACTGGAGCCCTCATCACTCTTACTTTATCCTGCTGCTGTCTGACCTACTGCTGTCTGACCTGTCCAGCCTACGGCACACACACACACACACACACACACACACATCTGTGTCACTGCTAATTCTGTGCTTCCATCTGTCCCACTGACCCACTACCCACTACTGAGTCATTCCAATAAATAAGCATATATCAGTTTCAATCATTTCTTCTTTTTGGGAGAAATCCTTACTATTGTCTTACTATTATTATACTATTTCTTACTATTGTTAGTCATTATTTTTTAAGTTATTATTTGAAGTGTCTTTATGAATAAAGAAATATAAGTCTAAACAAAGCACAATATAGTTATTTTAATAAGATATTTTTTATTTAATGCCCCAGATTCACTTTACATTCTACAGCAACTTTTTTTAAAGGGGTACTTAAACCTCCTAATTTTTGGTGACTCCACCCTCAGCTCGAATTTGAAAAAGGCAAAAAAAAAAGGGGTAAAAGGGGTAGTTTGAGTAGGGCACTGGGTGATGTATGGGTTTAGATGCAGGGCAGGAGAGAAAGCTGATTGGCTGAGGTGCAGCAGCAGCAGTGAGACACAGGTAAACCTAAAAGGGCGCTGCAGAGGCAGAAATGGCTGCAATAAAGGCGTTTTTTAAAGGTTAGGAAATGCATAAAATGTTTCATTACTTCAAAAGAACACATTTCAGCTATTAATGGAAAAATACAGTTTAAGGTTTAGTGGCTTTTTAAACAGGATTGTTAAATAAATAGGTGTATGAATTGTACATATTGAAATGAAAAGTCAACCTCTATTTTAGTTGTCTCTTAATTTTCCTTTACAGCTTTGCAGCCTCTAAATTGTATTCTGATTTTTTTATAATGCTACAGGTGGAGAAAAGTAATATAATATTATAATTCATGTTCCTTCCATGTTGCACACTGGACAGGGTGAAGGCACATTTTTAAGTGGACAGTACATTAACAAACACAGTAGAAAAAAACTACATTAAAAGTTGCAGAGTGCAGCAGAAGTTACAAAGCATTTTTTGGGCATGATATTTTGATCCCATTCATTTCCAGCAGTGAGTAGCAGAAATGTTGGCAAAAGAATCTGCAAAATTCTACACAGCAAAAATGTCTGTGCTGCAGCTGTGGAACAGTGCATTTTTCAGCCATATTGTTGCTACATTTAGGAAAATAATTTGAATATAGAAACTTTTACTAACATCTTATATATATAAAAAAATGGAGTTGTTTAAATATTTTAGTGGTGACAATCGCTTAGAACATTAATTGTATTAATCACAACAGTATTCTGTGATTAATTGTGGCCTGTACTAGAGATAGTATAACTTTAATATAACATCTCAGAGCAGTTTTGATGCTTTTTAAATTAGAACCTTTCAATGTGTTAAGCATCAGACATGAGCAGCTGTGAAAAGAGTGAATTGTGGGAGGATGTTTTGGCCAAACTTGGTAAAATGATTAATTTGTGGTCTAGCGGTCTAAAGCGCTGCCACCATGAACAGGAGATTGTCGGTTCGAATCCTGTTCATGTAGCTTGCCAGGATGTTTAATGTCACATGAAGCAAATTCAATTAAATTCCTCAGGCTTTTGCTGCTTGATACAAAAGAAAATTGAACAATTTTAGTTCCCAGAAGAAGCTTGTAACTTCCCATTACAATTCATTAGATTTATTTTTGGATACATATAGTGCATTATTTAATGTCATTACATTTAGGATCATTAACATCAATTCATGGGTTTTATAATATCGCAATTTACATTGCAGAGCAGCAAAATATCGCAATGTCATATTTTCCAATATCTTCCAGTCCTAATGATAAGTTGTGACAGGTCCAGGTATAAATGTAATAAATGTAGCTAGAAAATACATTCTATAAATGTTCTGAAAGCACAGAACTAGAACTGTTTGTGTTTCCAGTCTGAAAATGATTTATGTCTGAGCTTAGTCAAGCTGATGTTTGGCTTAAAGAATTAGCCAGACCATGATCCACTGCATATCTGCGTGGCTTAGAAAGTGTCTTTTCCCTCCCGGGGTCATCTAAGGACGTCAGACAGACAGAAGATCAGATAGACTTTCTCTCTGAGGGGAGAAATTCCCTGACCTCAAAAGTATTTTCTCATTATTTGTTTCTCATAATGTAAATTAAAACATGAATCCCAGACAATCCCAGAGAGTGGGAGAACAATGCAGCAGATGGCTTAACATGCAGTAAGCTGATGCAGTAAGCATGTAATACCTCTGCATTCCTCTGTTAGTAGAGTTTGTGTATTAATGCAGTTCTAACAGGCTCCTCAAGCCCTTTATGAGCTCTGTCTGCAGACCAGCTGACCCTGTCTGCGTCTCGGCCGGCTGAGTCAGCACTTGCCTCCACAGACTCAAACCTGCTTTTACAAGATGTTCTGAGATGCTCTGTGTCTGCTCCAGATGAAGGGTAGCGGTGTGTAATCCCTGGACTATGAGAGGAATGAATGGCATCCCAGGGAGTGAAGATCTCACCACAGAAAAGCTGCCTGAGGACTTTCATTTAACACTGACCACAAGAATCATCAGTCAAACGCCTTCATCTGAAAACCTGCTGCAACACAGGAACAGAAAAAAACATAGTTAAAAAAAAAAAAAAAACTATTTTCCCAGCTAACAAAGAACATTGTAGGAACATTTATTACCCAGAGCCAGAGGCGTATAGCCAGAGGCGTATATCTGCTCATTACAATTTATTTGATTTATTTTTGGATGAACAGAGTGCATTATTTAATGTAATTTTGGGTCAGAGAAATCAGTTTAGGGTTTTTTATAATATCGCAGTTTACGTTACAAGAACATTATGGGAACATTTTAAAAATGTTTGGAAAAGGTTCCAGGAAGGTTATGCTATAACGTTACAGAAACAAAGTTCCAGGAACATTCTAAAAACATGTGGCGTGATAATGGATTGCCTCACAATGTTATTAGAACGTTCCTCACATAACGTTTCTAGCTTGATGAATGTTTGGGAAACATTTTTGCTGCAAATTAGTAAACATTTCGAAAACATTTTGGAAACTTAAACAAGTAATATTCTCAAAACTAAAAATTAAACATTATTGCAGCAACCAGATCATTACCATTACCAGAACATTTAAAAATGTTAAATAAAAAACATTCTACTAACTAAAAATTGTTAGCACCTTTGTTTGAGTCATTAACTTTTTATCTCAACATCTGTATGCGTGTGTCTGTATCATGTTTTTATGTGTATATATATATATATATATATATATATATGTGTGTATATATATATATATATATATATATATATATTAATATATATATATATATTGCAGCTAAAACTTACTGTTTATGGGACAAACAAATAAATAGAAAATATATTAATAAATAGTAAAATATAGACTGGAAAACACAAGAGACCACCTACAAATTATGAGTTTCTTTGATTTTACCTAATTAAAAACCTCTGGAGTATAATCTAGAGGAAGATGGATGATCACAAACCCTCAAACCAAGATGAACTGCTTGAATTTCTCATTTTCTGCGAATTAATGGTCTAAATGACAAAATTCTTATTTGAAAGAAGAAAATCTGTAGTTTATAGAATAAAACAATTATGTTCATTTTACTCAAACGTATACTTATAAATAGCAAAATCAGGGAAACTGAAGTGCTCTCTTAATTGTTTTCCAGAGCTGCATATCACATTTTATATTTTGTCTTGTATGATAAATAAGCAAAAAACAGTAATTGATATTAAATTTGCTACACAAAGTGTTCGTAAATGTATTTATTTAATTAAAAAAGAGAGAGAGAACTTGGTTTATTTAAATGGTTCAACACAGACATACCAATGTTACCGATGTGTTCTTCAGTCCTTTTGCTTTTTGATTGTATATATAAACCCTTAGTTGTTAATGTTTGAATTCAGTTACTATAGCATAACTGATGCTGCAGTGAGGTAGGAAACTCTGGGAACATCAGAACATCAGAGACTTGACACAGTTAAACTGTCCACCAGTGACCCGCCATAAATCAGCAAGAAACAAACCGTGAGGTTTAAAACTGAGCATCTGCTGCGTGACACCCAGCACGACAACACTCAACAAAGACGAGCAGCTCAGTGAACTTCTTTAGAGGAAGTGAATCAGATGTTCCACTTTTAAGGCCTTGCTTGCATGCTCTATAGCCCTCTCCCATCACCATAGCAATTGTAAGGAAGCATGATAAAACCCTTTACGAGGCGTTTAGTTAGGGCCAATTTGTTGTCATGCGTTTGTTAGAGGGGTGGTTCTTTTCTCTGTTATTACTCTAATGAATGCCTCGTATATTAAGCCTTATTTAGTATATTTAAGACTTGAGTTCATGCATCTTTATCTAGATAAATTCTTTAAATGCATTATGTCACCTGTTATGCAATGTATTTTTGTCTTTAATGGCCTTTAAAGTTTGAGTTTGTTTACATGCATGTTTCTAATTTGATTCTTCTAGTTATCTGATCATTTAAGTAGTCATGTAAACAGATTAAAAAATCTAATTATAAAATCTGATAAAGATAACTGCATTTAAGCTAAGTTATCGTTATTAGTTAATATGTATATATTTTTACCTGTAGTATTGTCGAATTTCTCAGTCTGTGCACTTTTGTGCATAATCAACAATTTTGATTATAAATGTTTTTATTGAAAAAATTCTTCCATTTTTTTGGCAATTGTATCACCTGTTCATCTGCTAGTCTGCTAATCCACATGTGCTAAGGTAAAAACTAGCACATGCCTCCTCCGATACATGTGAAGTCAGCCAACGCCTCTTTCTTAACTGCTGCTAAAATAGCATTACAGGGTAGATTTACAGCACACACACATACAGCATCACATGTTCTCTCGTGTCTCCGGCAGCTGATGGCAAGCTAAATGACCGGGATTCGAACCAGCAATCTCCTGATCATAGTGGCAGTGCCTCTGCTGGACCATTTTTGAAGAGGATAACTGTCTACTGTACTTTTCTTTTCAAATTTCATAATAATAGACCAGAGGAAACCATAGCCTGTATTATTTAATTAATTTGTCTCATTTTTATTATGATTACATATATTATTTTTGTAAACACTCAAGCATACATTTCATTTTTGTATTTTATGATATTTTATCAGCAGACCAATTTGTTTATGGTCAACATACTGAGTTTATTGACTGATTATAAAGCAAAAATCTGACTACTGCTTTTCCTCATGTAAACTCTCGAGTTTAACTATGATCTAATTACCCACGATAATGAAGTGGATGTAGATGCTTTCTCTTTGATGACATCATACCGTGCCTGTTAAATCTGCACTGCAAAAATATGCTTTAAACTTCAGTTTAAATGATGATTCAGGTGTGTCAGTTGTGTGTGCACATGACTAAAACATGTTACACCAACACAACTGCTGCCAATCAGTTCATTTATTTTGGCGGGAAAAACACTTTAATCATTTGCATCCACTTGACACATCTAAATCATGTTAATTCCGGGCAGCGCTGTGTTTCTGCATGTGTTTCTTGTCTTCACATAAGATGTATAAACCACATGTGTGTACTGTGTTCCAGATGGGAGGAGGAGTTGTCCAAGCGCCAACAGATGGAGTCCATGGTGGAGACTTTACAGGAGGTGAGAGCTGCTCTCCACTGCCACACATCTTTCAGCTGTTCTGTTTAAATCATCGTCCAGGTTCATTTCTGGCTTCTGGGTTCAGTAAACAGATTTTAATCGGCTTGCTAATCAAATCTTCCAGTGTTTCACTATAACTGGGCAGTTTAAACTGGGCACCAGATGTTTTTACAGCAGCAGATGTTCTTTGGAACTGCTAATGCTGGAGGTCTTCATTGTTATGCTTTATTTACTTACATAATAGCAGTATGTAATTTGATCAAAAAGTGTTACCTCAAAACATGGCTACAGAACAATCGCACCTGTATAGGTTGTGAGGTGTTATCTTGTGAGGGAGGTTGGCGTTGGTCAGCGTGCCTGTTGGAGTTTGAGTGAGGCTTATAGTGGGTGACAATCTTAAGCTTTTCATAACAATCCTCAACCCTCAGTTTCACATTTATAGCATGTATTTTCAGAATATTAATTACAATACATTTGTGATGGTAGTAAAGAACTGAAGACTAATAGTGCTGCTCTCTGTAATGAAATGTACAGTTGGGTCAGTGTTGTTCAAGCACTGATATTAATTTATATTAATACATTAACAATATTAATATACAGCTCTGGAAAAGTAAATAGCAAAATCAGAGAAACTGATTCAGACACTGAAGTGGTCTCTTATTTTTTTTATACATGTATATATATTATATATATATATTACAGTTTATTGTATCAATATTAGCTGTTTAAAGTTAAGCTGTCTTTTCACAGTATTGTTATAATGTGGTTTTTGCTTGTGTTTTTCCCATAGAGCGCCCAGGAGTCTGAAGCCATACAAGGAGAGCTAAGTGAGAAAGTAGAACGCCTTAAAACAGAGCTGGTCGTCTTTAAGAGTCTCATGACTGATGTAAGTATTCTTCGTTTGCGATAATGGACAGTTGTTAAGTGCTCTTAGTGATGCTTAATAAGCCAGTGGCCATCTTTTGGTTTAGACTGTATTACTGGCTACTAATATACAGTACAGTCAGAATATTATGACTGACTTTATCCTTGTTTTAACACTTCTGGTGTGAGTGGATCAGACACAGCAGTGCTGCAGGAGTTTTTAAACACTGTTTCCTTTCACTGTCCACTTTATTAGATACTCCTGCCTAGCTATTCCACCTTGTAGATCATCCTCTAGTCCTTTGGCAGTGGCAAGCAGTAATACTGAGGTGTTTAAAAACTCCAGCAGCACTGCTGTGTCTGACCAACTAAAACCAGCACACTACACACTAAAGCCCTATCTTGACGGGATTAGTTTTTCAGGGGGATGTCTGTGAAAAATATTTTACCCTTCTACTTAGTTATAAAATTCTTGCATCCGGAGTGCAATTGAATTTTGAGTTTTTTGGCTTTCTCAGTCACATGACATTGCATTCAGTAGCTCCTCCATTTCCACTCATTGTTGTGTTTGCATGGATCTCTATGGAAACGCACACCTAAAGTGTAATTACGGTGCATAGCAGTGGACAAACAGCTATTTTATTAAATGTGAGGAGACAAAACTCAGAGATGTGTGTCCGGACTGAACTAAAATTACTGGAGGACCACAAAGTTCAGCGAAGAACAATAGGTCATTCTGACTGTAATTTTCTCAGAGGACGTATGAGAGAAAAAAAAAACACATACATGGTTGTTCTGGACGGGAATAAAATCGCAGAGGACCCCTCATAAAAGATAAAATTACCCCAGAACCCCCTGAAAGACTAAACCGTTTGAGATCAGCTTGTTAGGAGCATTATAATGTATGCAGAGAAACAGATGCTGTAATTATAGCAATACAAAGTACTTCTATATTATCAGTGGAGCTGAAAAAAATGAAAAGATATGTGTAGAAACAAGGAGGTGGTCATAATATACTGATTGGCCTCTGTGTTTGTGTTATTTGAATAATAAACAAGCAGATATTTTATTATCTTTCCTTTTTGTTCCATAGCTGTAAAGCTTTACAAGAGAACTTATGTGTTCCACATTAAAAGTTCCTCTTATCTTAATTGCACCCAATTAGTTCTGTCTCACGCAAATGATTCAGAACTCTTAAGCAAATTCCTGTAGCAGCTGCATCGCTAAAAGAGCACAGTAAGATAAATAAAACAAGCAGTAGATCAGTCAGGTCTCTGGCCCCACACAGATGCTCATTGTTCGCTTATGTTCAGCGGACCTGGCTCCTCACACTGCCACAGCCATAAACCACTGCCATGACTGCTCCATATTTTATGGCCTGGAACGCGTATGTTCACAGAACTGCCATGAATAACCAGAGAACCACAGTCCTGGAGTTCTGCTGAACACAGCTCCTCACTATCCCTTCCCTTCTCTTCTCTGCCCAGTCTTTAACTAGCTTTAACACCAAAGCATCTGCTCTCTGTCTCTCATAACGTCCAGAGCTGTACCATCTGCTCTCACTGCTTTAATTATGAACTTTCATAATCTTGTTGAGATGCTTTGAGCCTCTAACAGAGTGAAAGCTCTGAGTAACGCAGTCATTTAATACCATGCGCCACATTTTATCATTACACATGATCAAGTGCATCTCTAGAATGACTCATTCTAGCACTGGGCCCTGATCATCAACTGGACAACAGTTAATATACAGCTCTGAAAAAATCATTTTCTCTGATTTTGCTATTTATAGGTATATGTTTGAGTAAAATGAACATTGTTGTTTTATTTTATGAACTATGGACAACATTTTCCCCATTTCTCCTTGTCATTTAGAGCATTTATTTGTAAAAAATGGGAAATGACTGAAACAACAAAAAAAAAGATGCAGAGCTTTCAGACCTCAAATAATGCAAAGAAAAAAAGTTCAAAATCATAAAGATTAAGAGTTTTAAGAGTTCAGAAATCAATATTTGGTGGAATAACCCTGTTTTTTAATCACAGTTTTCGTGCATCTTGGCATGTTCTCCTCCACCAGTCTTACACACTGCTTTTGGATAACTTTGGTTATCCAACTCTGGTGCAAAACTTAAGCAGTTCAGCTTGGTTTGATGGCTTGTGATCATCCATCTTTCTCTTGATAATATTCCAGATGTTTTCAAGTTGGTAAAATCAAAGAATCTCATCATTTTTAAGTGGTCTCATTTTTTTTTTCTAGAGCTACTCATTTATCGTATTAATATTGCTTTTTTTAAGTTGCTTGTTTCATATTATAAAGAGCTGTCGCATCAATCATAAGACAAATTGCTTATTTTTTTAGCATTTTTATCACTGTTGCATACTTGCATTCTTATAACACTCCTTACAAAGATTGCTCAATTGATTGCATCCAGCTGCTGCCTTTCTTACAGCAATACAGACTGAATTGCTGCACTTGAACACAGAACAAAATCCTGCTTACTAAATAAAATACAAATGGCATGCATATTAAAATACAGATACAAATACATATTCTTCTGAATATCCAACACATACTGTATTTGTAACATATATTAAAATACATTTATACAAGATCTTTTGAATAGAAAAGGTATATCATATATTATATATTCAATATTGTCAAAATGTCAAATGTAATGGAGTTAAGTTAGCTCTCTTAAAAAGATTTTAAAAGTATTTTTTTATATATATTTCTATTGGTCCAGTCAAGGTTTAGTTGTGACACAATGTAGAGAACAACTGCCACAAGTCTGACAACTGAAAAATGTAAATAACAGAGAGGTACAGACAATTGCTGCTATGTGTCATACATATTTTTGTTTGTGTTTCAATCAAAATTAAAAAATAAAAAGCATTGTCTGTATATTTGCATGTGTCTAATATGTGATTCTTGTGTGTTCTCAGTAGAGTTGTATGTTTTTCTTCAGAACTCAAATATAGCCTGAGAACTTTTTGTCCCAGGTCAACCTGACAGAACCAAACCTGATCCAAACTGAACTGAACTGAGTGTGAAACAGGATCTAGATTCTGAAAAAAATCGAATGAATCCCAAAGCAAGGAGAAATGCAAGTCAAATGCAGTATAAAATAGAAGTTAAAGGCTGTGAGAACATATATGTGAAATCTGAACCTGACTCAAGCCTGACGCATATTTGGGAAGTGATGTCTGAACCTGACTGAGGAAATATTCTAATCTGTAGGGCTGGCTGACTCCTACTCTATCCTCAGTGAAGCTGTGGAGGGACAGTAAATCACACACTGTTGACTGGCAGTGAGGTGTAAAGTATCTCTGTGTTCTTGGCCTCGGAACTAAGTGTAGCTCTGCCTACGTCCAGAAAAAGAATCTTCATTCTCCTCAGTTTTAATAGTGTTAGTCTCTTTCTGCTCCTAGACAGAGGAAAATATCTGGACTATATATTTTCCTTTCAATGTAGAATTAAAAGCTTTAAAAGCTGTGTAGTCCAGGAATATGTTTAATCCCTGTCTGGAAAACTGCCCCTGTGGGTAATTTTGAATGGAGAACTTTTTTTTAATAATAAGAAAATATATTTGAAGTCTTATGTTTAATCCCTGTCTGGGAAACTGACCTCGTATTTCCCAAAAAGTTCTCTGACGTTCTCATACAGCTCTGGAAAAAAATTAAGAGACCACTTCAGTTTCTGAATCAGTTTCTCTGATTTTTCTATTTATATGCATATATTTGAGTGAAATAAACATTGTTGTTTTATTCTATAAACTACTGACAACATGTTTCCCAAATTCCAAATAAAAATATTGTTATTTAGAGCATTTATTTGCAGAAAATGGCTGAAATAACAAAAAGATGTAGAGCTTTCAGAACTCAAATAATGCAAAGAAAACAAGTTCATATTCATAGCTCAAGTTTTAAGAGTTCAGAAATCAATATTTCAATAAATCAATTTCAATGTTCTCCTCCACCAGTCTTACACAGTGCTTTTGGATAACTTTGTCACTCCTGGAGCAAAAATTCAAGCAGTTCAGTTTGGTTTGATGGCTTGTGATCATCTATCTTCCTCTTGATTATATTCCAGAGGTTTTCAATTTGGTAAAATCAAAGAAACTCATCATTTTTAAGTGATCTCTTAATTTTTTAGAGCTGTATATCACTTTTTAAACTTTGTTCATCTTTCTCTACACTGGATATTGAATAACCTCTGCATCAGGTTGACAAAGTTGTTTTTTCTTTTTTCACCAAACAGCAAATGTCAGAACTGGACTCCAAAATCCAAGAAAAAGCCATGAAGGTGGATATGGACATCTGTAGACGCATCGACATCACAGCCAAGTTGTGTGATGTGGCCCAGCAGAGGAATTCTGAAGACATGAGCAAAATGTTTCACGTCAGTCCCTCCAGAGCACCTCCAGACCAGAAAGCGGTACGACATGCAGACACATGGAATAAAACAGCCAGTGTGATGGTGTCCCTTTAAAGTGGGCTTAGTTCAGGCTTAAATACTGCAAGTAATCTCTGTATAAACTTTAGTGCTTCTGAGAAACAAGATTTTCTTTTTTGTGGCCTAATCAGACTAATCTCACCTCCTCAATCTTATCATTTATCATAAATCTTTCTACTATACTTCAAAAATAGTTCATGCTCATTCTTTTTAAATTTTGTATTTGTGTTTATTTGTGTTCAGAACCCCCCACAGTTAAGCACTGATGTTGCTCTGAGGTTGATCTCCCTTTTTGTCTTACGAGAAAAGATTTCAGAAACAAGTAAAACAATATTGACGTCTGCTTTAATTCTCTTCAGACAAAGAGAATAAAAAAAAATATATATATCCCTTTGGGGAGACTTTTTGTTTAATCAGTAATACCGGTATTATACATTAGAGATGGTATAAAACACAGAATTTAAAATGAAATGCAATATAATACTTTCAATTCAGCAAAACTACATAGACTCTGATTTTAACAATGTGCTTTTATTTTTTTCTGTTATTTTGTGCATTAAAAATGTAGCCATTTTAAAATTGTATTTTTTTAATATTTTTATTTTTTGTAACAATTATAAAAAATGTCAAATGAACAATTATCCGACTAAATTCACAACCTCAAAAATGTGTGGGTGGCTAAATAAATAAATTAGGGCCCTTCGTTGCACAATTTACTCTGATCTTCATATCATTGACGGTGGTTTACATAACTCTATATAGTCATTGTTTTGATGCAGTTGTTTCTTTACTTTTACTGCAAACTGCTTTTCATTATACATTTTAATTATACTGTATACATGAATTATACTATATTCATAATGCATACCTATATATTTGTCACAATATAAGTTGCTTTACTAGACACTTCATCCTGTCTATTGTAGTTGTATTCTACTGCATTTTCTGCACATTATTATTATTATTTTTTTTTTATTATTTATCTTTTACTATATGCTATTTTATAATTTGCTCATTTTGTTGCCTAGTATCTGCCTAGTATGTTCCCATTAGGGGTGGGCGATATGACTCAAAAATAATATCACGATATTTCAGGGTATTTTTGCGATACCGATATACTTGGCAAAAGAGGAAAACAGAAAAATTATTCATTAATTTCAGGAATATAGTATAATAGTATAACAGCATAATCATAATGTGGCAAAATAAATAATACAGCATAAAATAATATAATGCAGCAAAAAATATTGCAGAATATTTAGTGCATGCATATAAACTGCAAACTAAAACAATTATACAATAAATGCACCTAAAGCTTCACAGTAAATAATAGACTACTTTTAAGACAAACCATCCCTATTATCACGATATAGATTTTTAATATCATGATATTTCTGTCACAATATATTGTATACGATATAATATTGCACACCCCTACTTCCCATAACAATATGGCATTGCTATTTCTATCCATTTCCTATATTGCATTACATTGCTAATTTGAGCTTCTACAGTGTGTTTCTGATGCTTATCTTAATTGAATTGACTGTGCACACAGCAGTAATATGGGTGTGTATGCTCTGTGTAATATGCTAGCAGTAGTCTCACAGTATTAAACAGCATTAATGAGAAGAGTAATGCTCAGTGTTTACAGCAGCACGCAGGCTGAGTGAGCGTGTTCAGTGTGATTTGAGGGTGAAGTGACTGAGGATACACACTGTCCCTGGTCTGCTCTTGCTGCTGATATGAAGGGTAATTGAATTGTAGTTTTGTATTTGTGTGTGTGTGTGTGTGTGTGTGTGTGTGTGCTGAAGGTGTCTGCGGCGTGTAAGATGAGGGAGCGTAAGAGTGTGTGTGAGGAGGACGGTGTGCAGGCAGAGGCGGATGGTGGTGATCGTGAGGAGGAGGTGGCGGGATCTCTGAACATCACTGACGAGATGAAGCGCATGCTCAACCAGCTGTAAGTCACAGCCAGCAGCTTACCAACCCCAAGTTACAGACTTCAGTAATAATGTACAATGTAGAATATATCATTTAGAAAATAAGACCACTTAAAAAAGATGAGTTTCTTTGTTTTTATCAAATTGAAAACCTCCGGAATATTATCATAAGAAAAATGGATGATCACAAACCATCAAACCAAACTGAACTGCTTGAATGTTTGCACCAGGAGTGGCATAAAGTTATCCAAAAGCAGTGTGTAAGACTGGTGGAGGAGAACATGCCAAAATGCAGGAAAACTGTGATTAAAAACCAGGGTTATTCCACCAAATATTGATTTCTGAACTTTATAAATATAAACTTGTTTAAGAACTGAAAGATATTTTTGTTATTTCGTCCTTTTCTCATTTTCTGCAAATAAATGCTCTAAATTACTATTTTTATTTAGAATTTGGGAGGAATGTTGTATGTAGTTTATAGAATAAAACAAAAATGTTCATTTTATTCAAACATATACCTATAAATAGCAAAATCAAAGAAACTGATTCAGAAACTAAAGTGGTCTCTTCATTTTTTCCAGAGATGTATATACTTTTGTATTTGTGTTATTTGTATTTAATATAATATTAATGTTTTATTAAGCAAATAAACACTTACAGCTCAAATAAGAATCTGCAAACATACATTATCAAGTCCATGTAATGTCCTTTTTAGCAGGATTAAATACAGAAAGATCTTTGGGTGTTTTGCTGCTTGTTGCTTATGGTATACTGCCGCCTAGTGGTTATACAGTGGAATGACAGTTACAGTGTTCAAAATTTCACGATGCTTTGGATTTTTTTGAAGAGTAAAAAAATTCACCTCTCTTTCAAATTAATTTTGGGTTCTTTTTCCAAGAAAAATAAAAATAAAAAATCCAAATTTGTTTTGTTTTAGAAAATAGATACATTTTCTTACAGTGTTGTGTAGAGGAGGATGCTGTTTTAGCTTCTCCTCTTTCTTCTTTATCTCTTGTTTTCATGTATAAATACATTATATACTCATAAATACATACATAAATACAGTATATACTCAGATAGTGTTTTGTTTCAGGAGAGAGACGTTTGACTTTGACGATGACTGTGACAGTCTGGCCTGGGAGGAGACGGAGGAAACGCTGCTGCTGTGGGAGGATTTTGCTAACAGCCCTGTGATTAATACCAGTGCTGCTGGAGCTTCTGCTGGTGCTGTGTCTAATGCAGCCTGTGCTGCTGACTGCCAGGGAGAGACACAGGAGCAGGTCAGATTAATCAGCCCTCTTCCACCACTCAAGCTTTTACTGCTATTTATTTACTACAGCACTGCCATTAGGTGTTGATAGTGTGTTTGCTGCTTTCACTTTCATTACTTTGAAGAAAACTGATAAACTGTGACTTTAAAGGAGATCTCCGGTGTGAAATTGACTATTGGTGTAGTAAAACATGATGAAGAGTACTTACCTTTGTTTAATAACCCACCTCCATTCTCCTGCAGCTTTCTTCGACCCAGCAGTTTTTTTCATTTGTCCAAACACCCTTTAGACTAGGTGATGCGGAGCATGTTCCTGCCCCTGCAGATAAATAGCTTTTTACACTGTTATCCAGGCTCAAATTAGCCCCACACCTCATTGGTAGAATCTAGAAAGCCCTGACATTTAAAAAACGAGGCATTAAGAACTTTAAAAGTGCACAAGCTCATGTTTTACTACACCCAAAGTTCCCAATTTCACACCAGAGTTTTCCTTTAATGCTATAATATGTATTTTATTGCAATGTTTGTGGCATAAAATGTTCTGAACAAGTTTCTTTATTTATTTGTTTGTAAGAAAGATGTAAGAAAGATGACTATTATTGACTGAGTCATGTTTCACAACTCAAAATCAAATCAAATCTGTACTAACACTGTTAAAAATGATTTTATATTAAGTATTTCATTTAAATTAATGCTAATTTAGGCTCATTTTATTAGTAAAATGTTTCTGTATCAGCCACATTAATATTTTCATTGTTGGCCCCCAATAAATACAAATATTTTTATTTATTTATTTTTTTTTTTTTTACTTTTTTCGCATTAATTGCCTTTGTTTTGAAAGTAGAGAGTGTGGAAAAAGGCATGATTTAATGTAACACAGCTTGAACACTATTAACTTTTCATCCGATTAACATAATTTTAATATAAATAAAAGCTCACAATCCGATCCATGCTCACTCTATGTTTCTTAACCAATTATTTTTTAACACCAGTAATAAATATAAATCTACCATGTTATTATACAGCTTTATATATATATATATATATATATATATATATATATATATATATATATATATATATATATATATATATATAGTAAGTTGTTGTCTATGGTTCTTTCAGGATGGGAGTCTGCGCAGTCTGATAAATGAGACTGAGTCCATCTTTAAAACCAGAGAGCAGGAGTACCAGGCCACTATCGGACAGATCGAGGTGAGGGAGGAGCGGTTGAGTTATATTTGATTGATTTTTCTGTGTTAGTCCTGTTCTGGGTCTGAGGTTGTTGTTCTTGTCTCTGCAGCTGGAGCTGGCCACAGCCAAGAACGACATGACCAGACACCTGCATGAGTACATGGAGATGTGCAGTATGAAGAGAGGACTGGACGTACAGATGGAGACGTGCCGCAGGCTCATCAGGGGCTCCGAGGCCACTGGCAGGTGTGTTTAGAGGCGGAATTTAAAAGCCAAGTCTATGGTATAGCCCATGCAAGTGACCTAAGCTGTTGTGAGCCTTTATAGTTATGCATTTATGTGTCCTTATTTCTCTGAAGTTAAACTGTGAAAGTAGGAAAGTGTTAGCAGGAACAGGCATAAATTGGCATAAATTGTCTTGACATACTCTGTAGCATAAAACTCAAAATTGACAGTGAATCATGATGCACTTTTATTGTGTTTTTTGTGATGATGCAAAGTGAAAAAGAACATTATTAGTCACTACTGATCATTTTAGCTTCTAGTTTCCACAGTGTTGAATGTTCAGGGGAACTGTGGGGGACAAAAGGAAGTTGAAGGAAAATTAAATTGGCAGTCTGTATTATTTTGTTCCTAAACTGAAAGCAGAAGCATTTCTGAGTGGAGAAGGGACAAAATATTGTGTTTTAATATTGGTGCCAGTGTGCTGAAATGACCTTACCTGCTAAGCCTAATATATTTATTCTAAAAACTGGGGTGTCGGGTCGCTTTTCGCAGGAGTTCATTTGAGCATGTCACGCGTCTTTATGAATTTACGTCACAGGTACAGCCTCTGTAAGAGGATCCGGCTCAGTTTTTCTGAACAAGAGCGGCTGGTGGAGCAATGGAGACTTCAGAAGGGGAAACTCAGAGCTTAGTAGCTCATTCACTCATAGTAAAAACAAAGTGTGTTGAAATTTCTGACTAAGCGCGCTATCTCTCTCTCTCTGACTGAACATAACCTGGAATTGGATTCATCCGCTCTGAAAGGAGACCGCATCACACCCGCCCAGTTTAAAATGATTCTTCCGCATGTTCTGTGTAATTACCCATTCTCACCAGAAAGGGCCCTGTATCCAGTTCTGATGAAACAATCATACCATGGTTTAGCCTTTAATTATCTAGACATTTGAATACATTAGAAAACATTCATTCTGATTCATTCTTAAAATCAAAATTCTGAACTTTCATTCTTAGCGATTCAGGCTAGATTACTTTTTAAGCAATGTCGTACCCACTTAAAACTGTCTGTTCAGTAAAGAGATAAAGAGAGATTGATAAGAATAAACAAATGGACTTATAGTAGAATTAATACTTTAAGAATATATTTATTGAGCTTTAAGTATATATGTATTTGGGGAAATGTTTCTAATTGTATTCAACTGAGTGAACTGCTGTATAGCTCTTGTGTTCTGGCTTGGATTAAAGGCTTTGCTCTGATTGTTCTCTTTCACAGACACTCGCCCTCCTTCAGCTCCGTGGCCAGCAGTGACTCAGGAAACACAGACGACATGCAGGACGAACTGGAGAGAGACAGTGAGAGGGATGGAGACAGAGACGGAGAGAGGGATGGAGACAGAGGCGGAAAGAGGGTTGAGGACAAAAACGAAGAGAGGAATGAAGACAGAAACAAAGAGAGAAATGAAGATAGAGATGATGAGGTGGTACAGGAAACGGATGGAGAAAGGGAGGGAGAAAGAGATGGAAAGGAGAGCCCAGAAATGGACGGAGACATAGAAGGAGAAAGTGACAGAGAGAGAGAAGGAGAGGTCAGTTGACGATCAGCCCGGTCACTGTCCTCTTCTTTTAAGTAATGGTGAATCTCTGGCCCTCTCTTCTTCCTCTTCCTTGTTACATTATGACTTGGCATCTCTGAGACTGTCAGACCTGAAACTGTATTGGTGCTGTATTTGCTGTCCCTGCGTCAGGGGGATCAACTCTACCAGCTTAAAGCAGTTATAAGGCCTTACGACACCCACCCAACAAACACCGACAGGCACCAGCCTCCCACACTGGTAGAAGAATTTTGGCACTCAGCTTTACTCTGTTCTACAATACAAATGGCCAAAGCAAATGAAGCAGTTTGAGGGGCGACAGTAGAAGAGTATGGGTGGAGGAGAAACGTCTGGAAGAGTGTCTGTATTTAGCTGGTGTTTGTTGGAGAACTCTGGGTCAGGGTGCTCTGGAACTCTGGCCTATACAGGAAGATTCTACTGAAGCTGCGTCAAAGTCCTCCTCCTCATCAGCACTGCCACAGCATGGCTCCTTCACTGGCTTGCACACAGCTCACTCATTAAACCTACAGTGTACACCACTACAACACACCACATCCTCAGAACTCTCAACACCAACTCGGCTTTATAGTGGGCTACAGTTACAGTTAAGGTGGTCATTTGGAAGGTGCAGTACCTGTCAAAGGTTTGGACACACATTAGGGCTGCATGATATATATTGTTTAAGCATCGCCATTGCGATGGACGTGCGATGTCACTTAAAGCAATTATATCAAACACGTCATGTTGCAATGTTTTGATTCTTGCCACAAGAAGTAGATACACAGCGCTGTCTCTGTGTCTGTGTGAGTGACAGGCTGCTGCTGCCTGAGACGCGTGAAAGGGAGGGGGAGCCTAAGTGATGGGGTGGGGGGCAGGAGTAAACACGAAGTAACCGCATGGCCTTAATCATCCACATGGTTAAGCACATGCTTGTAAACGCATGTGTTGAAAGTTGTGAACCTCAGTCCAGCACAGTTTTGCGAAGATATTTCCAGTTACAGCTGAATTTAGGCTTTTATTCCCAGAAATCCTAGAAAAAACACTCTTATTTATCTTTTAAAAAGCCATCTTAATGCCTGATTAAAGAGCCGATTACTGTTGTTTTGCTGTTTTCCTTCCTAGAGCTTGGCGGTGACTCAGCTCTTAATCAGGTGCGGGTGTGGGCGGGGCTGGTGACGTCATGGGCCCTGCATTGTTTAATATTGCAATAAATATCATGGAAAAAAAAAGAACATTGCATTGTAAAAAAAATGTAAATATCGTGCAGCCCTAACATATGTTGTTTATTATTATTATTTACTGCAATGTAGATTAATATTAAAAACTTAAAATCAAGAGCTTAGCACCTCTAGAAACTCCTTTAAGACGGTTGGACAAATAATGAAGCCGACTTGACTTTTTTTCTTTATTTCATATCATTTTTTTTATATGCATTTTTTTATAGTGTCGATGTCTTCAGTATTAATCTACAATTAATTAAATAATAAAAATAAAGAAAAAAACATTAAGTCAGGAGGGATGTGTCCAAACGTTTGACTGGTGCTGTATTTGATGGTCAGTTAATGACAGTTTTAAAACTTTTGTATTACTAGCTTTATAAAGGATTGATTTTATTGGTCATGTTTTATATCAATAATGGTTTCAGTGGCAGTGGGCCAGATTCATAACACTCAGTACAAATATATAATCTAAATTACAGTTTTTACTAAGGATACAAACATTGTATTAAATGTTACAACAAATGCAGCAATGTAGAACGATGAAGAAAAAAAGGGAGATAAAAGCATTCAGATCCATCCATATAAACGCCATTGTTTCTATATCTGATCTGTGTTTTTATTTGACTGGCTGAGCCATATTGTAAAATATACATGTTACCTTCTGAAATCCGTCTTAAGAAAGTTTAGTTTATTTCAACTGCAGTCGTTGCAGTTTGCCATGATTCCCAATCTTATTACATCAAAAATGTGCCTTTTAAATAATAATAAATGCTATTCAGGCTTATGTGACCAAACATAACTGGAAAAATTACCATAATCATCATGAATTTTTATAGTTATGGACAGTGAGCGTTGATATTCAAACTCAAGAGCAAAACAAACACACCACTTTTTTTCAGTGCTGCTTCAGAAGCGCCGCCCCAAATTCACACAGAAGCACTGCGAGGAAAATAACACTGGGCTTGCAGACCAGAAGACAGCAAAGCATCCAAAACACAACATCCAAATCTCATTTCTGCTGGTTGGTAGCTGGTTGCAGATAGCCTAAGATGGTGTTTGATGGTCAAGGTGATTGAAAACACACTGTACCAGTGAGCTCACTGGTTAACCAGCCTTTTACCAGCGTGGCTGTACTGATCATGCTGTGGTCCTGCTGGTCATGAAGGTTGTTGACCAGCCCTCTCAAGCTTGGTCATATTGATTGTTTAGCTTGGTCGGTTTGATGATGCTTATAGAGCACCTAAACCATCAAACTCAATGCTCAAAACATACTCTATGCTGGTGAACCAGCTTAACCAGCTTGAGCGATTTCATCAATAAGCATTGGAGGAAAACAACATAGTTGTGTTATCATTAATTATTTTCACCCAATGAAATTAAAGACTTAATATATACATTTTGATTTAGTCTTACTGTGTGCCTTCCTGTCTCAGAATCCTGTCTGAATAGGCAGCATTTCTAACATTTCAGACACATCCACTCTATCTACAGAATTCCAGAGAGTAAACTAAAGGTCATTTGTGAGATTTAAAGGCTGGTGAGATTTATGAATCTGGTCCAATGCCCTGTATTGTTGCAATGTTTTTCAACAACAATGACAATATATTTTTTGTCTCTTAGTCAATCGGTCAGCAGTAGTATTGCATTGATTATGTCAGTATCTGTTATCCGGTGAAGAGTAACAGGAACAGGAAAAGATAGAAATCTAAAATATCTTCAGGAAATGATCACTGATACAACAACAGATCAGCCATGCAGTGTGCTTCCCAAAAATATCTGCACTCAGGAATTGGGTGACTGCACAACAAAACCAGTGGTGAA
Organism: Astyanax mexicanus; assembly: GCF_023375975.1. Classification (NCBI taxonomy): domain Eukaryota; kingdom Metazoa; phylum Chordata; class Actinopteri; order Characiformes; family Acestrorhamphidae; genus Astyanax; species Astyanax mexicanus. The sequence continues at coordinate 36,031,397 of NC_064420.1, forward strand.
ACTGTGCATTGAGTACTATGCAATAAGCTGTCTTGGACTAACTTTAAATGTGGTCATACCTTCTTTTTCTAGCCTTTTTTTCCTCTAAATACTGAATATAAGGTTCAGTATGTGTGTACTGACGTCCCTGATTAAAACCTTGTTGTTTTATTTGGCCTGTAATTCACTGAGCGTTCTGATCTTCCAGTGTCCAGAGAGGTGATGTCAAATCAGTAGTAAACCCAAACCCCATGTGCCTACAACTCTTCTTTATACAGTGTCTCTGTTGCCTTATAAGATCTGTTCCTTTATACATGCTTTTTAAAATAAAACATAATTAGAGACCTTAGACTGTAATTATTAATGTTCGAATCTGATCCTAGTTTAAGTCAAATTGTGAAATGTACATATTTGTAATATGTGCTGTAATTTAGTAAAATTGAGAGTCCTTTTTAATTAAAAAGCCATACTTGGTCCTCAGGTTTTTGTTAGTTTGTTTGTCAATTTGCTATTTGGAAAAATGCTTGTCAATTCCTTTTAAAACCTTCATCCTGCTCTTTATTTTGACATTAAATATCTGATCCAAGAACCTAAAGATATGAATACAAATTTGTGTTATTATTTTGATTGATTTCTTCTTGTTTGTATTATTTTACATGTTAAAAAGGGCTTGTTTTAGTGTGTGCTATTACGACTGTATTCTGAGTAATATGGAGATTTTAATCATTGTTGTCTTTTTTTAATTTATGGAAATTAATCATTCCATATTTTCTATCTTCTGTTTAATGGTCACTGAATAAATCAACATTGATATTGTATGTTTTCGGCTTTTTTTGTAGTTATTAACCTACAGTAGCTATATAGCAACCTAATTCAAATCTACTAACACTCTACTAACCCATCTATTTTCTTTCCTACTATATTAGTTACTTGATACGGTTTATTTATTTATTTAATTTAAATTCTATTTTTCTTTTTTTTTCCATTTTCTCCCCAATTTACACTGCCGATTACCCAACATTAGGATTCCCCTATCACTAGTGATGCCCCACCACCAGGAGGGTGAAGACTAGCACATGCCTCCTTCAATACATGTGAAGTCAGCCACCGCCTCTTTTCGAACTGCTGCTGAGTAGCATCACAGCGCACTCGGAGGAAAAAGGGTAGCTGCTCGGTTCTGATACATCAGCTCACAGGCGCCTTGTGCTGATTGCCATCACCCTTTGGAGTGATGTGGGGAGAGAGCGCCATCTACCCTCCCAGAGAGAGCAAGGCCAATTGTGCTCTCTCAGGGCTCCGGCAGCTGATGACAAGCTACAAGAACAGGATTCGGACCTGCGATCTCTTGATCATAGTGGCAGCGCTTAGCCTGTTGGAACACTTGGAGCCCCTATACGGGTTATTTTTACTATTATTTCACAGATTTGGTCCCTACTCTTCATTAAGACCGTTTAAGACCATGTATAAGGCTGATTAGTGTAGGTGTAGCTAATGTAACACTGTAAAAATATATAGTTCATCAGTTCAGTCTAAAAAGTGGGCCTGGTCAGTAGGTTACACTTGGGTTATTTTTATTTCTTATTATATAAACCCTATTTATTAATGTTTAATGTCTGTATCCCTCCCTCTAATCCACTGTTTTACATTAATTTGCCTCCTTCACATATAGGCTGCACTAGTGTGAAGTACAGGTTCAGAAAACAAAACAACACTGTGGTCTGATGTTTATCTTATACTGTGAAAATGCTCAGGTCTGCAGGCAAATTGCCCTTCAGTGGTCTGAATGTTGATACATTTGGCTGTAATTCAACTCCCCTCCTAAGTGGAGGAAACAGCAGAATTTGCTTGGACGGAGAGTTCGATCACATTTCAGGTTCCCAGAACGTTTCCACAATATCTGCTGTATGTAGAAATATCCAGTAGGATAAAACTGACAAAAAACAGGCTGATATTAAACTCATAGTCACTAGTTTGCAACCAGTGTCCTCACTGGGTAAAGGTTTTTATTTCTTAGAGTTTGTGAATTAAAAACCTTACTGTTTTTGTTGAGATTTTACATATTATTCTTTCATCCAGAAAACCTATGGTGAAGAGCAGAAGTCATTCACACACCAAACCTCCACACAAGCAACAAAATAAATGTTCCAATAGTAAACTCTAAAACTTAGTAAAATGTGTTTTGCCCTGCAAACAAAATGCTTTTTTCCTGAATCCTTGGCTCAGGGTAAACAAATTAGCTCCACCTGCATAATTTATTTGCTATTTTTGCAAACTAGTTCTGGGTTTTTTTGCAACAAGAAAAAGGTTAAACATTAACAAGACCCTAATCGTCAATTAGGTCACCATATGCAAATTTACCTTTTTAAAGGGTTTTAAAAAGCCAGTCGGTTGAGAGCAATTGAGCGAAAAATTGTAAGGGCATCTTTTTACAAATTCTAATTTACTCCATAGTCGTAACTCCTCAGTGTTTCGACTCACATTTGAACTCACAGATTATAGCTATATATTGGCTATATATTATATTTAGAGCATATAGCGCTTTTAGCAACAGACATTAAAAGTAAAGTACCTACTTATGTGATTTTTGTATTCATTTCCATGACCAGCGTTTAATCTGTAGAATTGGCTTTGTGTGTTTTTGGTTATTTGTGCTTGAACCAAACAATTGACACTTGTTTTATTTTATTTTATATAGCGTTTTAACAAAAGACATTGCCAAAAGTAGCTTTTCTTCTGTGCTTTGTTGTGCTTTTACAATCATTCTCCTCTTTTAAGTCATTATAAATTACTTCTAATTAGGAGATCATTGTATTCATTTCCAAGACCTGAGTTTTGTATAATGTAAATCCAGCAGTTGTTCTTTACATTGTGTCATGATAAATGGAAGACAACAGTGATGATACCACAGCAGAATTAGGCCAAACCTTCTTTTTCCATGTTTTATGAAATGCACACAGTCCTTTATTCTTAGAGGAAAACATGATGGTGAGAAACAAATGGCTGAATGCAAATCCACCTTTCTGTGACATTAACACTCTCGAACATGCAAATCCTGGCAGGTGATGGAGTGTAGAAAAGCGAGGATGTGTGTGTGTGTGTGAGTGTGGGCAAGGGGTCTGTGAAGAGCAGGTGTGGCTGAATCATGGGGGAGCTGATGTTTGGGACTCTGGTGCTGCTGGTGTGTGTGTGGAGCTGCTGTAATGGCGCTGGGCTGCAGTTTAAAGGAGATTTTACTATCCACGGCATGTTTCCTCTCCATAACGCTGTTCAGACCACCTCAGCTACGCCCTGTATGGCTACCTGTAGAGAGTAAGTCTACATTATATTTATATAATAAAAGTCTTCTGTTTCATTGTTTATGATTCTAATGAGGGGTATCTCTTGGGTTCTATAATATTATAAAATATATCCATTACAATTACATTTATTTTATGTATGTACAGATTTTTTTCAGTGATGTGTCAGAATTCACACTCCTTGACTGGTATTTTGACTTTTTTATTCAAACTTCAGCTTATGATACAAATATCTCTGAACATATTGGTTGACAGCTCTTGGTCAATAAGCTGGTTCATGCTTGAACCCACAAATTTCCACTTTTGTGGATATATTTTATTTTACAGCTTTTTTTAATGTTTTTTAATACAATTGATTAAATGTCTGCAGGTTTTTTATTTCCCTGAGCAGTGTTTAGTCTTAATTTGTAGCTCTGGGAAAAATTAAGAGACCACTTCAGTTTCTGAATCAGTTTCTCTGATTTTACTATTTATAGGTTTATTTTTAAGTAAAATGAACATTGTTGTTTTATTCTATAAACTTCGGACAACATTTCTCCAACATTCCAAAAAAAAATATTTTTCTGCATTTATTTGCAGAAAATGAGAAATGGCTGAAATAACAAAAAAGATGCATAGCTTTCAGACCTTAAATAATGCAAAAAAAACAAGTTCATATTCATAAAGATTTGAGAGTTCAGAAATTATTATTTGGTGGAATAACCCTGGTCTTTAATCACAGTTTTCATGCTTCTTGGCATGTTCTCCTCCACCAGTCTTACACACTGCTTTTGGATAACTTCATGCCACTCCTGGTGCACAAATCCCTCTTGATTATATTCCAGAGGTTTCAATTTGGTAAAATCAAAGAAACAAATTTTTAAGTGGTGTAGCTGTATATTTATGGAATTGTTGTAATTTATGGAATTCTTGAAATTGTTTTTGGGCGGATTGTTGCTGAAATATCTTGGGTTCTCTCTTTAGAGGAACAGATAACAAGCATGGCTTCCACTTGGTGCAGGCTCTGAGATATGCTGTGGAGGAGATCAACAGCGGCGCTGGGAATGAACAGCTCCTGCCAGGCATCACTCTGGGATATCAGATGTATGACATTTGCTCCCTCAGTGCCAGTGTTCTGGCTACTGTGGACCTGTTGGCTCAGCAGTATAACAGAGTGAAAGTGGAGCCCCAGGCGGTGGCTCTCATCGGTCCAGACAGCAGTGACTTCGCCTTCACTCCAGCTTCTGCTCTCGGCACCTACCTACTACCTGAGGTACCTCTATAGTGCTCGTACTGACCCAGTGACCCAGTGATGGAGTGACCTGTAGATTCTCCAAATCCTGTAATATTATTATACTGTGTTAGTTTAGTTTAGGTTAGTTTAATTTTTTAGAAATGTTGTGTAATATGTTACAAGGTTAGTACTGATTCATATACAGGCAGGTGATAAAAGGTAAGTGTGTTATATTAACTTATATTACAGTTTAAGGAACAGGAGATGAAGAAGATTTTTGTATTATTATTATATTGTGATAATATTGTGGTGTATGAGAAAAAAGAATCCAGCAATGGTTGCCACTATGTATAGTGTATGTCTATGTAATCTCTCTCTCTCTCTCTCTCTCTCTCTCTCTATTTATACACATTTGTGTCAGTATCAGAATACTGTGGCCTTTGGCCCTCAAAATATATAAAAGATGAATTAAGATTTTAACGACAGGGTGGATAATTTTAGGGACTTTCTAAGATTATTTAAACAGTTTAAGTTTTACCTCAACTAAGTATGGACACACTATGAGAAATATTTAATAAAATAATATTTTATTTATTAATATGTTTTCTATTTATTAATATTTTATCCCAACAGGATGGACATAACATCTTGAACACATTTAAATAGCTTCACATTTTTATGAAAATAGCTAAATATTTTATTTAAATTGTGCTATTTAATGACTTTAAAGAATTAATATTCAGCAATATTTGTAATAATGTGTTAATTCAGAGTAAATCTTGAGAAATGCATTGTTACACAGTGTTCGTATGAAACTGGAGAGCTAGGATTCATAATCAATTAATATTGATATTTTCAGTCATATTCAAAAGTTTGGTTTCAAGGGTTCTGCATATATAATGCAGAATTATATTCACATACACAGCTCTGAAAAAATATAAAAGACCACATTTTACCAAATTGAAAACCTCTGGAATATAATTAAGAGGAAGATGGCTGATCACAAGCCTTCAAATTAAGCTGAACTTTTTTGCACCAGGAGTGACATTAAAGTTATCCAAAAGCAGTGTGTAAGACTAGTGGAGGAGAACATGCCAAGATGCATGAAAACTGTGATTAAAACCAGGGTTATTCCACCAAATATTGATTTCTGAACTTTTAAAACTTTTTTTTATTTTTCATTGTTTGAGGTCTCAACGCTCTGCATCCTTTTTGTTATTTCAGCCATTTCTCATTTTCTGCAAATAAATGCTCTAAATGACAATATTTTTATTTCAGTGGTCTCTTAATTCTTTCCAGAACTGTATTGTTTATGCTTGGTACATTGAAGATAATTTACGTTCGGTGTGTATATTATATTATTTATTGCTCTGATGTAAATTTTCTTCTGTTCATTTTCACAGATCTCCTATGAAGCTTCCAATGAAGTGCTCAGTAACAAACTCAAGTACCCATCTTTCTTCCGCACCATCCCCAGCGACAAGAACCAGGTCGATGCCATGATCCAAATTCTTCTCAAGTTCAACTGGACCTGGATAGCACTTCTTGGCAGCGACAATTCTTATGGGCAGCAAGGAATGTTGAGTCTGTCCCAGCAAGCATCAGATAACGGCATATGCATCGCTTATCAGGCTGTGATCCCCACCCTGAACAGTGGCACACAGCAGAGAATGAGGGACATGGTCAGAAACATCATTAAAACCAAAGTGAACACTATAGTGGTGTTCTCCAGCAAGAGGATCGCCAAAGGCTTCTTCCCCTTTGTTATCGAGAGGAACGTGACGGGTAAAGTGTGGATTGGGACGGAGGACTGGTCCATGGCCACCCTGGTGTCTGCAATCCCAGGAATCAGCACTATTGGAACAGTTCTGGGTGTTTCTGTCAAATACATGCCTTTCGGGGGGTTTCGTGAATTTGAGACCCAAGCTATATCTAAGCTCAGAGATTTAAACTCCTCAGAGATTGACATGGTCGTCCCATGCCTGCAGAACACAGACCTGTACACAATGGCAGCTAAAGCCTATTCTCTGGAGAATTATGATATTACATCTTCTTTTAATGTGTATAAGGCGGTGTACGCAGTGGCGCATGCTCTGAGAGGGGCCCTCGGGTGTATGTCAGGAGGATGCCTGAAGAATAAAGTGCAGCCGTGGCAGGTCAGTATTTTTAATGCATAAGATTTATAGTTTGAAATGAACCAATTGATCATTTTGAGACTTTCTCAGACAGGCACTACACAGAGCTTTGAATGGAGAAAGTCTATGACTAGGCTTAATCCCTGTGTGGAAAACTGACCTCTATTTTGTTTGTATTATTTTGAATATAACGTAAGCTTTAAAATGTATGCATCACTGTCGCACAAAAACATACATTTCTCTTATTTTTTATGGTATCTATGAGCTGTCCTTTACATTATGTCAAAATGTTTTGATAAAATGAACAATTAAAATGCTCTTAAATTTATATTTTTTTATTTACTTCTACTTGAAAGTCTTAATTCTCAGTGGTATGGTGTTGCTCTCAGCCACCAAACCACTTTTTTGATCATTACACTGTCCTCTAAATTGTCCTCTAAATACAGCTCTGAAAAAAAAAAATACAATTATTTTAAAAATTAGTTTCTTTGATTTTACCAAATTGAAAACCTCTGGAATATAATCAAGCTGAACTGCTTGAATTTTTGCGCCAGGAGTGGCATAAAGTTATCCAATAGCAGTGTGTAAGACTGGTGGAGGAGAACATGCCAAGATGCATGAAAACTGTGATTAAAACAAATAAGTATTTCTGTTGATTTTTATTCGCAACAGAGATAAATATCATAAATAGAGGATTAAGATGTTTTATAAAGTTGAAATTTTACATTTTTGAAGGAAAAAGGGTTTTGTGTTACAGTGACAATATGCTAGCATGTCAAATGTCATGGGATAGAGTTGTCTACACCTTCACACAAGAGATTCTGGCAAACATCACTACCACTATCAATGCAGGAGGTGCTACACTTATTCCACATATTCCACAGGTCAGGTGGATATGACAAATGTCATGGGACACAATACTGTTGTTCTTGTCTTAATGGATTTGGCATGTCAGTGTGTTTATGATTATACATGAATTATACAATATTTTTGTCTATTTTTTTGTCATTGAGTGCTGTGAGAGACAAAAAGCTTATTAATTTTATGTAATTTCCTATTAACTCTATTTGTCTCTGAATTGTTCAGCTCTTTCAGCAGTTAAAGCGAGTGCGATTTCCTCTCAGAAACACAACCGTGTATTTTGATGAGAATGGAGACCCACCCACAGGATATGACATAGTGACGTGGACGTGGAAGTCTAAAGTATGGGCATTCAGAGTGGTGGGCTCATACAGCCCAGACCCCCCTGCTTTTCAGGTGGATCCAGCCCAGATTCAGTGGACAGGAGAGGTTTCAGACGTAACCATGGTGTGTGTATTTCTCCTTTATTGTTATATTTAAAACGTTTAACTTGTGAATGTATTGATTATGATCATCGTGGGTGAACATCTGTGCATTTTCTGTGTGTGTTTGATTTCTCAGGTGACTGTATCACAGTGTTCTCCAGAATGCCCCTATGGTCATCGGGAGCTCCAGGTTGGACAACATAAGTGCTGTTTCGAGTGCATGGCATGCCCTGCTTCCACTTTCCTCAACAAGTCTGGTAAACAAACAGTTCTCACAATAAATAGATGACTGAACCTTATTAAAAAAATACATTGAAGGTGACTCTCATTTACAATGCAGCCAAGCATTTACAGTTTAAACAGGATTTAACATATTTAATTACCAATAAGAAATATAAGAAACAAAATAGTAAAATAAATAAATGAACAAATACACATTTTAATTTGACATTTAATGTAGATGAATAAAATATGTGAAAAGGAGATAAAATAGGAAATTCTAAAAAGAGCATAAAAAACTGATATATAAAAAGTTAAGAATCTGAAAAAAATAAAAAGAAGAAAATATAATAATAGTAAAAGTAAAGTAAAATGATAAGAATGATAAGAAATGATAAAATGAATAATAATGAACTAAGAACATAAGAATCAAATTTAAAACATAAAAACAAAAAAACTGACTGAATAAATAAATAAATAAATAAATACAATTTTAAAGCAATTAAAAAAAATGAAAAGATAAACTCATTTAAAACAATCACAGGCTTTCTGATGTGCCTAGAAACTAAAAAAATAAAATGATTTAGTGAATCCCAGCGAGCTGAGCTTCAACATTTCCTATAGAGAATTCCAATTCGCTGGTGCACTGTAGCTAAAAGCAGATTTACTTATTGAAATGATAGAAATGCTGTACAGAAAATCAGACCACAAATAATCCAGGCTTTATTACATGCAGTACATGTAGCTCTGTAAATCACCACAAGGTGGCACACACTGCATTACATTGCACTACAGTTCATCACTCTCACAACTGTTGGAAGTCAAAATAAATGTCATATAATAAATAAGCATTAAAAGTTCATTGAGCGTTATTCTGAGTTTATTTTACTGTATTTTTATATCTGTATAAGTCTATTTATATTTAGCATAACATTATAGTTTGTTAGCCATCTTAATAAAGAGCATAATAAAATAAATAAGCTTAATTAAAGCTAATTTTAAGATCAAACCTGTTTGTGAGATATGTTGCCTTTATACACAGTTGTGTTAAAACATGTCATTGTCAGCTCAATGTCATTCAGCAAACTTGTGGTCATAAATAGATCAATTTTCGTAGGGTTATGCATGGAAAAAAAATCAGCCACAGTCTGTAATTCTGCCATTGCGGATCTTATAACGTGTATAAGAACTTTTTGGTAGAGAAAGTTCATAAAGTTTTCACTGAATGGAAATGTTTTATTAATATTTTATTTATTAATATAACACATATTGTGGATCATTTACTAAAAAATCCTGTATTGTTATATATATAGCTCCGTAAAAAATTAAGAGACCACTTCAGTTTCGGAATCAGTTTCTCTGATTTTGCTATTTATAGGTAAATGTTTGAGTAAAATGAACATTGTTGTTTTATTCTATAAACTACGGACAACATTTCTCCCAATTTCCTAATATATAATTTAGAGCATTTATTTGCTGAAAATGAGAAATGGCTGAATTAACAAAACAAGATGCAGAGCTTTTAGATCTCAAATAATGCAAAGAAAGCAAGTTTATATTTGTAAAGTTTTAGGAGATCAGAAATCAATATTTGGTGGAATAACCCTGGTTTTTAATCACAGTTTTCATTCATCTTGACATGTTTTCCTCCACCAGTCTTACACACTGCTTTTGGATACATTATGCCACTCCTGGTGCAAACATTCAAGCAGTTTAACTTGGGTTGATGGTGTGGGAGGTCTCTTATTTCTTTCCAGAGCTGTGTGTATTGCATTTTTGGAGAATATGGGAAAAAATCTTCAGTAACCAGTTTTACTCCATGTATCACTCCAGGCTCTACCAGCTGCCAGCCCTGTAAGCAGGATCAGTGGTCTCCAGCTGAGAGCGAGGAGTGTCTGAACAGGACTGTTCTGTATCTGCCCTGGAATTCTCCAATATCTTACGCTCTGCTGGTCCTGCTGACTCTCACTCTGCTGCTCACTGTGGGCACAGCTTTCCTCTTCCTGATCAACCTCAGCACCCCGGTGGTGAAGTCCGCTGGGGGCAGGACCTGTCTGCTCATGCTGCTGTCCATGACTGCAGCGTCCTGCAGCACACTGTGCCACTTCGGCGTGCCCACAAGAATCGCCTGCCTGCTCAAACAGTCCCTCTTTCTCCTCAGCTTCACCATCTGCCTGGCCTGCGTCACCGTTCGCTCCCTCCAGGTGAGAAAGGGCAGGTAGAGGGCAGGGTGGGTGAGAGGGGCCTGGATCTCTGAGGAGTAGAATAGGGAAGATTATTGAGAAAATTGGTCTTTTTTAAGTTATTGTTACATAAAAAATCTGTCTTTAATATTTATCAGCATTTAAACTTACATTTGTTGAAGACTTGTTGAAGCAAAATTCTGAATCAAAAGAACAGAAAAAAGCAACCAACATAAAATTTGTAAGATTGCGATTAAGGCTGTATGATAAACTGTATTTTTATCGTTAAATTTATCAAAAAGTTTTCACAGTTACCAAATCAAAAGAGCTGCAGTAATGCCTTAAATAACAGCAAACTCAAATTACATTACCCACAAACAGCAACAACAACAGAGAGAGCTCAAACTAACTAAATGTAATATATGCATCCTGACATGCCAAATGTCTTGGGACAGGAACTAGTTTTATGTCATAACATTTTTTATTCTTTCTTTATTTTGATTCAGATATCAATATGACATCAGTATTTTTTAACATGTTTCAGCATTGTGGATTACCTTGGTATGTGATTCATCTTTTTTTTACAACAGCCAAAACCAAGAAAGAAAATAAGAAAGAATAAAAGAGCAGAACAAACAATCTTCTTTTATATTTTTAAGAATGGGCATTTCTGGGAATATCTGGGAAATGTATCCTTCTAAAGCCTAATGAAAATAGGTTTTTCTTTACATTATATAGATTCAATAAATTATATTTTTTATATATTTTGTGAAAATCGTGAACGTTATTATACCCTGAAATATCGGCCACCCCTAATTATCACATCAGGGTACAGCGTTTTTGCTGTTTATAGCAAAAGAAAAATTCCCACAGTTCTCATTTCCCTTTATATATCTCTCTCCATTATCAATTATTTATACTTTAATCCTGGATATATGGAGATATTTGGAGTGCATTATTATTATCATGATATTCTGGATCATTGACTTCTGTTACAAATTGACTTCTGATAAAATTCTTTTTTTAATATCTCAGTTAGGGCTGTGCCACATCATATTGTATGCAATAATAAAATTTAATTTTCAGGTCAGTGCAGCATTCTTTAGTTTCCATATTGTTATTTTATTATATTCTATTATTATAGGTTTTTTTCCAAGTGTTTCAAGTGTGTTTGTATGTCTCTGCAGGTGGTATGCATATTCAAGTGGTCCTCTAAACTTCCCAGGTTTTATGACACCTGGGCCAAAAACCGAGGCCCTGAGTTCTTCATCCTGATTACGTCTGCAGTGGAGTTCCTTATCTCTGTCCTCCATGTGGTTTTATTCACACCGTACCCCTCCCAGAATTATGATCTGTACCAGGACAGCATCGTTCTAGAGTGCAGTAACACTCTCTCTCCCGGATCGTTTGTGGAGATTCTGTATGTGTCTCTGCTCACCATCGCTTGTTTTTGCCTTAGCTACATGGGTAAAGACCTGCCAGCCAATTACAACGAGGCCAAGTGCATTACCTTCAGCATCATGATCTACATGATCTCCTGGATCAGCTTCTTCACTGTCTACACCATTAACAGAGGGACTCTTACTATGGCACTGGAGGTGGTTGCTGTACTTTGTAGTGTGCTTGGAATACTTAGTGGATATTTTTTACCCAAAGTGTACATCATTGTTTTAAAACCTCGAATGAATACCACCGCCCACTTCCAAAACTGCATTCAAATGTATACCATGGCCAAACAGTGAAACCCCTGCTGCTGAAAGTCCCAAAGCTGATTAAATTAATTTATTAAATCATTGCAGACTTTTAAATGGCAAAAAGTATGCCATATTATATATACGGCATACTGGACATTGGAAGGTTAGGGTATACAATTGTTACTACCATTATAACAAGATACAAAGCAATCACTGTGTGTTCCATTTGTTTACTTTATGAGAAATTATGTAATACATGTAAGTTTAATACAAAAACCTCCTGAATAATAAAGAACATTTGAATATATAAGCAACACATAAATGCAACAATTTTCAGTACACAAGAATAAACATCTAAACATATGTGTTTAGTGAGACTTTCCATGTATTTATATAGGATAATAGAGAGAAATGTACATTTCGTTCAGTTGTAAAGTTCAATGGCTAATAAAAACTGAATCTCTTTGACAAACCAATAAACAGGCAAAGTTGTGAAGCAACGTTTTAACCCTTTGATGCGCAACATGGGAGTTTTAATTGTCTATATATTTGCAATGAATTAATTTAATTATTTAAAAATGTAAAGTATTTCTCAATTAACTTGTTTTTGATCATCAAACCTCCTTATTTTATTTTTTCCTTTCTTACTGTTTAAATTGAACCCCTTTGTGTGCACATCTCCCCATTTAGTATTCCGCATTCATTTTATGTCATTCAGAATTCTAGATTGTCCTCAATTAACTTGTTTCTGATCATCATACAACTTTATTTTATTTTTTACCTTTCTTGCTTTTTGAATAAAAGCTCTATGTGTGCATATGTTGTGCATCAAAGGGTTAAAGTGAGGATTAAAGTGATGATGTAAAACATAAAGGTAAGTTGTGGGTCAATATCTATATAACGTTTCTTTTGTGTCAGCTGCTTAGTCGTTTAAATCTCATACAAACACTGTGAATTAATTCATTTACAGTATAAAGATTATATAAATTTTACTTAATAATTCTCTATAATAAGCTAAGCTGCCCATCATGCTGTGGTAAATTTTTAAGAAAGATAAAATAATTTTAAAACATTAAAATGCATCTTTTACGCAGAACAAGGTCACTATTAACAATTCAAAATGTTTGCAGCTGTAGCTCAACTAGGTTTTCATTAAAAGCCAGTTTTTGCCAAAATTGTCCACCCTGTCATGTAACTTCCTGTGACAGGGTAGGCAAATGCATGGCTGAAAATAAACAAAAGTGAAGAAATAAAGTGATTAAGCTGGGAAAATATGATAAATAGTCAAATAGTCTGTGAAAACCTTAAAGGATAAATTCTGATATCCAGAAATTTTAACAGTTTGAAGCTTATTAGAAACCACGCTAGCTACAGCTCCGAGCGCCGCCATCACTGAACTGAAAATAACAGACTCTGCATAGTGTAGCAGCCAGCGCCAGGAAGCAGGCTATGTGGAGTCTATGTATATATATGCCTATGTTATTTTCAATTCAGTGATGGCGGCGCTCGGAGCTGACGCTAGTGTTATAGGATGTAAACCGTGTTTTTTTTTAATAAGCTTCTCGTGCACTTTTTAAGTTATTAATGCCTTATTTTAAATGTCTGGGCTCTCTGGATTCTAGCAAGGAGGTGTGAAGCAACTTGAAGCCTGGATAAGGGTGAAAAAAAGCGATTTATCAGGGCAAATTATGCCCCGTGTCACCCAGTCTGAAGGGTGTTTGGACAAACTGTTAAAAATACTTGATCTCTGAACGCTGTGGGAGAACAGAGGTGTGCTATTCATCAAAGGTAAGTACTTTTTATCATGTTTTACTACAATAAAAGTACATTTTACACCGGAGTTCTCATTTAAGTCATATAGTTTGGAAAGTTTTAAGGGCTAAAAGGCACAGTGTTCGGATAACAACCCTTTAAAAAAACGAGAAAAGGAATGTCCAGTATACCCGTCACTGGAGCAGAGGAGGATACAGTGTAACATAATAACAGTTTCACCCGTTTAAACAGCAGCTGGTTCTGAGATTGTCGTTTGCACGTTGTCTGCTTGGCATATGCTTGGACCCGGTGTGGAATAAAAGAAAAGGGGTAATTGTGTTAACAGACGAGAGAGAGAGAGAGAGAGAGAGAGAGAGAGAAGAGTAGTGCCTGCCACAGTCTACGTTGGCACAAGTGGCCATCTGTTCAGAACGTACTTTCGGGTAAGCGTGCCCAGTTTCACTGAAGGGGTTTCTTGGGAAAAGGTGAAAAGGTTTAACTGGGCAGCTGCTTTAAAAGGGTGCCACGGCAGATGTCCGTAAATCCCAGTGGTCAGTGATAGCTTTTAAACCAACGACACACAGGGTATCATGTGTATCTGGACCTCAGAAAAATAACCATACAGTCAGTATCACCACATCTATCTCCATTAGTTACTTACTACTTGTTTGTAGTGCAGGCACCCCCCCCCCCAACCCCCAACCAACCACAAAGACACACACACACACCCTGGGGGCAGATGAGAAGATAAAACAGGACATAGAGGAGGTCATCTCCATTGATTCTCAAGTGTGTGAGTAGCCTGACTGGGTGTGCTTCCCACACTACTCCCCTATTCAGTGTGTAATTCTCTCAGGGGGGCAGGACAATGGAAGTGTGCCTATAGAGAAGAGGCTCAATGATGCCATTTAAGAGGCATTTTCTTCACGAGCACAGATGTTGTGTTGCTAGTGAGTGTCTGTGTTGGTGTTTATAAGAAATGTGCTGCTCAGGAATCCTAATCCTGACACGATTATTTGGGAATATAACTGCCCCCCCCCCCCCCCTCCTTTCTTAAAAAAAATACAGAGTGAATTATGATGAAAGTTTTGTGAAGAAAAAAAAATACTTAGTACATACTTACTTAGTTGTAAAAGTATCAGATACGGATAAAAAAAGAAGAAACATGGGACAATTTTATTGATGAAAGTTTTATGTATCTCTAATTATTTTGACCATTTATGTGTAATATTGAGATAAATTGGGGTCTTTAATGGTGACAAGAAAATAAATTATCTTAAAACTGAGTTCTAAAAGTATCATATATAGCGAAAAAAGAAGAGAAATTGTGTTACAATTTTATTCCCAATTTTATTTAGGACCTTTAAATAAACAAAATTTGATACTTATAAGGCAGATTACCAGACAGAGATTAAGCCTAGTCTTGGACTACAAAGCATTCTGAATGGAGATTTTTTATTAAAAGTAAAATATAGTCTATATAACTAGACTACCATGGATTTGAGAATGTGCAACCGACAGGTATGAGAAAAAAAAAAGAAATGCTCAGCATGTTATTTGAAAAATAGAATTTATTAGCAATAAAAGTGAACAAGCTTGGTTTTACAAAATCAATCACAATACAAAAGTACAATATGCACAATCTGCTTACACACATACACAATGGACTGGTTCCTTTATCAAAGTTTACCGTAATCCTTAGTGAACATACAGTGCTGAATTCAATTCTCAACACGTAGAGAAATATTCTCTGGAACACTTGTAAATACAACACAAATTCATAAATCTGGCTTGTATAACACACATACTCCACTGGAGTAAAACGTTACCTATATATAAAGACACATCACACAGTACAGTATTTGCTCTAACAGAAGTCAAAAAAAAAAAGTTAGAAAAAAACGCCATGTGTTAAATATGCAAATAAGAGCCACCATTACACATATATATCTTTACATTGGCAAAAACTTGCCCACACATAAATTTCAAGCTTTAGCCAATCAATATGATGACAAAACATGATATGCTTATAATTCTGGAACTTAATATCTCCTACTAGAGTGAGGAACATGAACATCACTATTCCTCAGGTTTCAAAAGTTAATCATTCACCCAAACTTCTACCAAGGCCTCCAGACAGGCCTGCCAGGCTGCTGCTGGATGGTCAGTGCTTGACTATGCTTGGAGCTGGGGCTTAGGCTGGAGCTGGGGCTTGGGCTCAGTCTTGGGCTGGGGCTGGATGGAGCTTGGCTGCTGCAGCTGAGCTCTGTGCTGGTTCTTCTCTGGGCTTGGTGGAGCTGCTGGAACTCCTGGGCTGATCGTCCTCTGGTAGAATGGACGTTAAGGAAGTGCAGAGACTCCCTCCAGCAGTGTGAGTAGCCTTCGTTATAATCCTTCTGGGCCTGTACGGCTGGCAGTCGCTGCTGCTGCTTCAGGAAGCTGACAGTCATCTCCAGGATGTCTGCTTTCTCCAGCTTGGTGCTGGGGTCTTGGCTGTGGAGCTCCTTCTCCAGCAGCTTCTTGAGCTGGTCGATGCAGCTGTTGATGCGGTCTCTGCGCATCTTCTCGATGATTGGCTTTCTCAGCTGGAAATAAATTAGAGAAGAGATTTGGTTAAAACACTGTTCATAAAATTGAGAAAGAATAAAAAATAATGAGAACAGTAGAACAGTTTTTTTACAGCTTAAACTGTAACATACCTTAAGTCTGTCCTTTTCACTGAATCTCAGGTGGTCAAAGGTGGAGAGAGGAGCTGCGTGTGGAGCCATCTCTTTCTGTGTTTCTTCTTGGCTGCAGAATAAGTTGTGGGACCCTCTGAGGGACAGCCTGCTGTATTTATACTCCAGCATTTCCATTACAAAGTCATGTGGCTTGTGCTGGATTACTTTTCCCACACTCTGAGACCAGAGGGCTGGCTCATCACAACAATAGAGGCCATTCATTTTATGGTTAACTGGCTGCATGTCTTCTGTCGGGAGAAAGTTTCCCAAGGTATCAGAGGCATGCCACTTTTATTGTCTGAGAACTTTCTCGTAAGCTCTGGCTCAACTTTTAGGGCCAACAGTCGTTTGGCTGATCTACTTTACATGATATTTTTTCAAGCCCCTTGGATTTCTGACTGCTCTATCCTATATACTTAAAACCTTCATTAACAGGGTTAATAAAGCTGTGCTTTAGAGTGGCTGAAGCATGCACTGAAGTCAGCTTGATAAAAAGTAATTTAAACTTTGTTAAGTTGGATTTTTCACAATGTGTTTGACCTACATATAATTAATGGCTCATTTTTATAATCCTACAGCTCTGAATCTGAATCTATTGAGCCAAACAAATTCTATGGAAGTATATCCAGCATCTGTCAGCCTAAAACTAAAGTTTGTTGGCGACTGTTCTCTTCTACTTCCATGATATTTTGCTATTGCATCAAGTGGGCAACAAGTACTGGCTTTTGTTTCCGTAGACCATATGGCCATGCCAAAGCCAAGAGCTTTACCCAAGGTCTTCTAATCATTCTCTGCCTTCAAGTCCACCTCAAAAGTTCATACATACATATTCTGTTGCCAAAAGTATATAGTATAGTACAATATAGTATATTTACAATTAATGTAAAAAACGAACAAAGAAACCAAACAATCAGCAAATATATTTTTATTCAGTAAGGTGTATTAGTAACATATCTGATTTTTTATATGAATCAATGTAAATTGTTTAATAAAACAGACTAATTGCGATAGCACTCATTTATACAGTTATCAGCATTCATTCATATTATACATCCCCAACTCAGAAAGTCTGGCCTTTTATAGAATTTAATTTGTCAATGGTAAACAGAAGTTTAAGATGGTGTTATGCACCTACAGCTCTAGAAAAAAATAAGAGACCACTTAAAAATTAAAAATTGAAAACTTCTGGAATATAATCAAGAGGAAGATAGATGATCACAAGCCATCAAACCAAGCTGAACTGCTTGAATTTTTGCCTTAGGAGTGGCATAAAGTTATCCAAAAGCAGTGTGTAAAACTGGTGGAGGAGAACGTGCCAAGATGCATGAAAATTTTGATTAAACTTGTTTTCTTTGCATGAAAGCTCTTTGTTATTTGAGACATTTCTAATTTTCTGGAAATAATTGCTCTAAATTACAATATTTTTACTTGGAATTTGGGAGAAATGTCCGTAATTTATAAAATAAAAAACAACATGGTCATTTTACTCAAACATATAACTATAAATAGCAAAATCAGAGAAACTGATTGAGAAACTCCGGTGGTCTCTTAATTTTTTGGTCATATATATATATACATAAGAAAAACATTGGGGGGGAAATAGACTGTAGCTAGCTTTTTCCCCACTTTTCTCAAGCATGCCTGCAGTTTAAACACACACTAAACCTGTCCCACACTTCTACAGGAGTCCTGCAGAAGCACACAGAGGTGAGATAATGGCACGTGGTTAAACCGCGTGCACATCAAAGCGTTTCCTAGCACGACTGTAAACACACGGGCTGCTGGTTTGTGGGGTTTATTTCAGGCAGGACTGGCTTTGATAGGCGCTTCAGTAGCAGAGAGGTGGCAGAAATCTCACACTCAGACCTGACAAAGCTGTCACGTCCACGCGCCCGGCTCCGGAACTGAGGGACCGCGAGGAAGCGTGTCACATTAAATACTGACCGCGTGCGGGGGAGCGTGGGAGAGCACGTGGACCCACACTGCTGTCTGCAGCTCACACTTCATGAAACAGCTTATATAACCTACAGCCTAAATAACTGGAGAACCAGGCTGTAATTGTAAACTGTAGCAACAGTGGACGCGTGTGTGTATATAGTTCTTCCCAGGGCCGCCGCTCTGCATACGCAGACAACGCAGCCAGCGTTAGGCCTCAACCATTTTGCAGTTGCAGGGAGCCAAATTGACTGAGAATGAAATGTGTTGAAATTATGACATTATTAAATTTAAAACCCAATGTGAATTATTTATGATACGCTCATCTTTTTTGTCTTTAAACGTTGCATGGGGCACCTACTCTACTACTTAAAAGCGGCACGTTATTATTTTTGTGCATAATATAATGCCCCCACCCCTATTGCCTGAAATGGCACGGCTCGGTTTGCTCTGTTGGTTGTTGCCAGATGTGACATTTTCCAGTCAAATAAATAATCAAAAAAATGCATGGAGGCGCTAAATCTTGCGCATGTTTAACCATTTTTAAAGTGTATGTGGCCATTCTATACAAAAACTTGTCCAGTGCAATGTTTGTGTAAGTTAAAAACTTAAAATAAAATAAACAAATAGGATGAAAAATCGTAACTTATCTGGCAACCTTAGTCCTGACTAAAGTAGCAACGCTACTTGAGTTTGGCAGGAGACAAGTTCACCGCGCGAAGTTGCTACTAAATGGTAATTCAACTATGAAGCGACGGTTGAGCCTCCCTGACCAGTTATGCTTAGGGCCTCCAAAACCTTAGCAGCGGCCCTGGTTCTTCCCCTCAACCCACAGCTGAACTCACTGTATTTATCTAACTTATATTATAGCTGAGAAGAAACCTGCAGCCTGTAAACCAGGTGAGATGTTCAGCACTGACACGACAGTTCTCACATAAACACACTAACCTAGCTACTGTTTAAATGTTTGGGTTGTTTGCCCGGCTAGATTTGTGTTGTCCTTAACTACATATTATTATTTCATGGTATTTAAAAATATTAATTGAATTTTAATACATTAAAAACAAAACATTTGATTCTGTGTATGACACAGAAATAGGTTCAAATTCAATTCAGTTCAGTTCAATGAAACTTTATTTTCATTATACTGATCCTGGTCTGGTTTAACAGTACAACGAAACGCTGTTAGGCTACATCTCCAGTAAAGAAGGAAATTTGTGCAAAGATAGACATTAGACAGACATAATGCAATACAAAACACATAGTAAATGGACAAGGAGTACAGCAATAGACAGCAGACAATAAGCATGTACAAGGTGCAGTTAACTGTAGAGAATTTGTAGTGCAGTGATATAATTGGCCGATATGCATATACACATCTTGTACACATCTTGTAACTAAAAATGATGACTAAAATGATGAAAAATGAGTTTGTGCATGATATTTTATTAGTAAATGTCACTTTCCTGTTTGTAGTAGATGTAAATGCTTCCTCCATAGACAGTATTTGAGGCAAGAAGGCAACAGTCATGTCTGAATCCAAGTGTAGTACTGTGGTCTAAAATATTTGTATTGGGTAAATAAATGCTAATGAATAATGTTAAAACAGCTGAACATCCAGCCGTGGGTTGAAAAGTTCTGTAGATAATTTGGGTGCTGTTTAGCTTTTAGCTAAAGTTATCAATACACTAGAGAATGAATTGTAAGCAAGGCATAAACGTCGTTTCTTTAACTCTGCTAAAAATCCAGTTGGTCATTCAGAAAAAAACATACTCTATGTTAAACAAGAGCTAGTTAATGAGCTAGTCTACCAGCAAAGGCTATGCTGGTCTTGAGCTGGTCTTTTTAGCAGGTTTGTTTTGGACTTAGGTTAATGCTAAACAATACCACACTCTTTTACTAACCAAGTTTATTTGATCACTCACCATTTTACAAAGACACTTTGTTGAAAATATTGTGTGTAACTTTTGTACACAGAGTCTACTCAGAGCTCCTCTAAACTGCAGAAAGGTAATACAAACTGCTGTGAGATAAAACGCATACAAACCAACCCCAGTGTTTTGGAATGGGTCTGTCAGTATCTAAGAAAGTATCTGAATTAATGTGGTGGTGACCTTTAACACCAGCACTCGTGTGTGGGAATGGGTGGGGTAGGCAGTGCTGCCCTGTGTTTTGCTCCTCGGATTGTGCATGTGTCTCCCACACTCCTCACAAGCCACCCCAGACTCACAGACTCCATTCTTAAGAAGAGCACAGCCATGACTGATCCCTCCTATTGTCTCGACAAAGAGACAGCTTGGTTGGCTGGTCGAGTGTGAGAAAGCACCGGGCCTGCTGTCCACTGCCACTCCGTCCTGTAAATCAAAGCGGTTAATACCTTTAGACAATGAATTGAGAAAGTAAAAGGATTGTAGAGGTTTCACATTAGTTCTTTAAATTGTGTGCTATGATCCTCTCTCTATATACATCTCTGGTGAAAAAATAAGAGACCACTTAAAAATTAAGAGTTTTTTATTTTACCTAATTAAAAACCTCTGAAATATAATTAAGAGGAAGATGGATAATTACAAACCATCAAATCAAGCTGAACTACTTGATTTTTTGTACCTGGAGTGGCATAAAGTTATCCAAAAGAGAAGGAGAACATGCCAAGATGCATGAAAACTGTGATTAAAAACCAGGCTTATTCCACCAAATATTGATTTATGGGATCCTAAAACTTTATGAATATGAACTTGTTTTCTTTGCATTGTTTGAGGTCTGAAAGCTCTGCAGCTTTTTTGTTATTTTAGCCATTTCACATTTTCTGCAAATAAATGCTCTGAATGACAATATTTGTATTTGGAATTTGGAAGAAATGTCAGCCATAGTTTATAGAACAAAACAACAATGTTCACTTTACATATACCTATAAATAGCAAAATCAGAGAAACCGATTCAGAAACTTAGCATTGCCAAAGAGTGAGTTTTCTCCCATTACTTTTTATGGACGTCTGTAGCTCAAGGCCACTTATAAAGCACAGACAACAGGTGAGGGCATGTGAACTGGCTTTAGCTTACCAAGACCACATGGTCACACCAAGGCCAAGAGCTTTGCTCCAGTTCCCACCACCCTGTGTGGTCATACACTAAATATAAAAACCCTAAAAGAAAACCAGTGTCCTGCATAACGTACAAAAATGATAGTTTTATTGTGTTGATTTAACATTAGATAGTCTTGATTGCCTATGGTTCTGCTGTTTTTTTGTTTTATTTTGCATAAAAACTTAATTCACTTCATTTTTTAATTAATTTTCACTTCACTTCATACTTTCCTGCGCATGTGAAAGTATGCTATTTGTTGACCAACCTGTTGACTGGTATGGGAACTACGCTTGCAGTAGTCAGGCCTGTGCTGAGATTCCCATGCATTCTGTGTGAGAGGGCTGTCTTCCCTTTCCCACAGTCCATTCATTCACTGCCCTCAATAAAGGCACAAAAGAAGTGTGTCTTGTTACACATCACATTAGCCACGGTGTTTGATCTCTCTTTGTTCAAGGGGGAGACCTTACACATAGCAGGACCATCTGGACCTTAAGAGCTGCTTTGCTCCCAAGATTTTCCCAAGACTTCTTGTGTTGTAAAGTTGGCGGTTTCGGCATATGCTGTGAAGAAGTTGTAGAACTGGCACGGGGGGTAATTCCTCTTTCAGGAAGTCTGTATTGTATGGTTATGTTATTATAAACAGTACAATAGTGTGTAATATATTATCTTAAAGTTTGTGAAAACTTTTTTGAAAAAGTTTTTTAGAAAAAAAAAGTATTGTGAAGAACTTGTCAGATAAACACATCTTAAAGTTGTAATGTACAGCAAAGCTAATTATCAATAGTATAGTCCTACCAATTTATAGATTCTAAGAATTTGATGGTGTTGCTCACAGGTGGAATTTGGCCTCTGTCTTTAAACTATCCATGCGGGTAACTTAACACACACAGATACACACTAGTAAAAAAAAAAAAAAAAAAAGACATGCCCAGAGAGGTGGGCAGCCATCACCTGCATTAAGGGCCCTGCTCAGAGGTCCAACAGTAGCAGCTTGTTGAACCCTGGGAATTAAACCCACAATCCTGTTATTAATAAACCAGTGCTCTAAACCCTGAGCCACCACTGCCCTATATCAATAATGAATAATTATTTCTAAATGCAGTCTGAACTGCTAATGTACTGTAATAGGCTAGTGAGTGGTAGTGCAAATATAGACATTAGGTTTCACAAACCTCACCCACATCATAATCTCTAAACCATGGGTCAAGTCTTTAGTACCAACCACTAATCAGTCCCACTTATCTAATCTAATTACAGCCTCCAGAAGCACTTGAGCAGTTCAATGAGGTGTGATAGATTATAGATGTATAGATGTGTAACCTGTAGGATGCTAGCTCACCAGGAGCTACAGAATCCAGGCCACTGTCCAGGAGCTATTTAATTAGAGAGATCTAATAAGCAACTGGATATAAACTTTGGTTTATGCCCCATTTAATGTTGGCTGAGTTATTGTAACCAGTACTATGTGAGGTAAGAAAAATATGACAGACACAAGTGATATATTTCAAGAAAAATGCTTTTTTTTTAATGAGGTAGATGCTCAGCATCTTCGTAGACATCACTTTGATCAAAGTAATAACAGTACCAATGTGGTTTCACAGTTCAATGCACACTTTGCACAAACATTTCACCTCTTAAAAGAGATGATAATACACATACATTCTTATCATTGTGATAAAAAAAGGATCTAGGAAACATCCGTTCCAAGAAGGAACGTGATACAATACATGAGACAATCAATCCATAGGATCAATAACATTGGTTTCATAGAAACAAAAACAATGAATCTCAATGTGAGACTCTCCAATAAGAATAACTCTTAAAATAGAGCAGATTTAAAAACAAAGCAAAATGAAACATCGTACTAAAACAGTAGATATTTGCTATAAAGCTCTGCTAAGAGCTACTGTGATCTTCTGTGATCATCTTGATCAGAAATTCTTCCCAATCAGGAATACACCAGACAATGGTTTATAAACCAATACTCTTCTTTAACTGCAATAACAGTTAGAACGTTGAACTGTCCATGCCATCACCTTCAGGCATTTAATGTGGCTTGGTGGCTCTACCAGGGTCTCCAGAGAGCAGTAGATGCTGGAGGTTTCTCTTTGCTGCTGGTGCTGCAGGCTGGAGAGCTGAGCTGCAGGACACTTGTTCTGTTCTCCATGGAAGGCTGCATGGTGAAGAAGTGGCTCAGCAGTCTTCTCTGGGACGGAGTCTGAGCTCCACACTGAGACAGGAAGCTGACGGCCTCCTGCACGCACTTGCTGTAGCCTTCATTGGCTGCAGTGGAGCAGACAGAGTCATTGTGGGGCTGCTGCTGCTGCTGTTTCAGAAATTGAAGTGTCATCTCCAGGATGTCAGCTTTCTCCTGTCTGGAATCAGGCTGCTGCTTCAGGAATTCTCTGCCCAGGAGAGACTTGAGCTTCTCGATGCTGCTGTTGATGCGTTCTCTACGCATCTTCTCCACTATTGGCTTCCTCAGCTGGAGAGAGAAAAAAGAAATGCATGTTTAATTCCACTGATCAACTTCTGCTTTTGATTTCCACACTAAATCAATCTAGAAATGAAAGATAGGAATATAGGAGATGTGCTGCTGTAGTAGATTTTAGATTTACCTTGTTTGAAAGTGGAAGATGATCTTTGGAGTAGATGAGAGCTGCACTGACTGTAGGAGCCATGGCTGTGTGTCTTCTGTTGGAGTTCTCTGGGAGGAGAAGATGTGAGCTGTGCTGATCTCTCTCTCTCTCCCTCCTCTATTTATACTCCCCAATCTCCATATGAATGTGTGAGGCCTGGCTTTGCTGGAGGTTCTCACAGTCTGCAGCCAATGGGGGAGCTTGGATGACACTAAGGAACGGAGGGCTGCCACATGCTCAGTGAAGTGTGTGTTACTCAGGAAACAATCAGCCCAGCTCTGGGCAGCAGGTGGAGGGTGTGTGTGTGGGAGAGAGAAGTGTGTGAGAAAGTGGAGACCTCCAGATCTGTTACTGACAATACGGGGGTTAATTGGTGAAACAGCACGTGCCGCTCATCTAGAGTACATTTAGAAATTATTATATACTTGAAAGGATATTTAATTAAATTAGAATTACTTTGTTTCACATTTTTCGGAATTCAGGAAATTTATTTTGTAGCAGATTAGATTTAGTTATAGTTTATTGCAATGTGCAAATTTTAACCACTTCTGTGTGAGATAACATTAAGAAATGAACCATTAGCCCATGGTTAGAGTTGTGACTGCTCTTTTTACGGCTTTCCCACACTCCCTCCTTTCAGGCACAGGGGTAAACAAATATGTTGACAGGTCTAACAAAGGCCAAACATTATAGATAATGCTAAAGGCTAAGGAGTAAGAACATAGTTTTGAAATGTATAGTTTGTATTGTGGCACAATCTGATCCATGTACAGCACAGCTGAAATTCTATATGTTAGAAAATGTGATATGAATGAGTGCAGATAAATGCAATAATCTGATTTCTCAGCACATGTATACATACAGTATATTCAGAATTATTTCAGTCAAGCATGCAGATGCAACTCAATTGGACAGAGAAAGAAACCGTAAAAATACAATAGACTAAAAGAAACCATAAAAAACATATAAACATATGTTGTTGTTTTTTTTGCTGATTGTGAAATTATTGGTGGATTGCAAAGAAGAAATTAAAAGTTTTCCTTTATCTGATTATTTGAGTGCACGTTAACACATTGTAAACACAGTCATTTATTTAAATATATTAGACAGCAAGTGAATAGTCAGGTTTTTAAGTTGGTGTGTTGGAAACTGTTAAAATTGTCAAGCATAAGAATTTGAGTTTTAACAAAAAACTAATTCAGGCAGGTCTTGTGGGGTGTTTGCAGTATGCAGTGGTCAGTACCTTCAAAACAAGTAACAGGGTCACGGGTGCCCAAGACTCTTTGATGCCTGTGGTCTAATATCCAAGTAATATAAAGCTGTAAAGTTAGCTTTCTTTGTGGCACATGCTGAACTGACACACTTGTAGGCACTTTGGTGGTATTGATGTTTTGGGCTGAGGTGTGTTTATAGCTACCATTGCCAGTGACTTTTTTTCTAGAGCTATAGGAATGTTTGCAAGAAAGAGAAAGGGGCACAATAAAACCATCAGTCTGATGTTGGGCATCTCCACTGAGTTCTCAGCCATATGCTGAACTGGCTGTAATGAGGCACACTTCTATTGAGCTGTGTGTGTATGAATGGGGAGAGTGTGGGAAAGCTCTGGAGAGAGCAGTCTCACTCCTCTACTGCTCACACACTCCTGTATTTGTCAAGTCTCCATTCAACGACTGCTATTGATGTACACATCTGGTGGCGTGTAGGAATTTATGCTGGAATGTCTTGAGAACGAAGCTCAAAAACTGGGATGTCAAAAGGGTTCACAGTGATGGTTGTGAGAGAAATCAGACATCTGAAGTGTTTATAGTGACTGAAAGCTACAAAACTGAGAATTATTACATGAATTTAATTGTTGGAAAATTGTCTGTGACATCATATTTAGCCCAAAATGTAATATTACAAAGTGTTAAAAAAGGCAGACTACATGTGAGAGTTACATATTGGATATATCTGCACAAACATGTACTGTGAATGTTAATTTAAGACACACCATGCCACCCAGTGCTGATATGTACGTATCTGCTTTCCCACACAGTCCAGACCCCTCAACACACACCCCCTCCACCTGCTGCCCAGAGCTGGGCTGATTGTTTCCTGAGTAACACACACTTCACTGAGCATGTGGCAGCCCTCCGTTCCTTAGTGTCATCCAAGCTCCCCCATTGGCTGCAGACTGTGAGAACCTCCAGCAAAGCCAGGCCTCACACATTCATATGGAGATTGGGGAGTATAAATAGAGGAGGGAGAGAGAGAGAGATCAGCACAGCTCACATCTTCTCCTCCCAGAGAACTCCAACAGAAGACACACAGCCATGGCTCCTACAGTCAGTGCAGCTCTCATCTACTCCAAAGATCATCTTCCACTTTCAAACAAGGTAAATCTTAAATCTACTACAGCAGCATATTACCTATCTCCTATCTTTAACTTCTAGATTGATTTAGTGTGGAAATCAGAAGCAGAAGTTGATCAGTGGAATTAAACATGCATTTCTTTTTTCTCTCTCCAGCTGAGGAAGCCAATAGTGGAGAAGATGCGTAGAGAACGCATCAACAGCAGCATCGAAAAGCTCAAGTCTCTCCTGGGCCGAGAATTCCTAAAGCAGCAGCCTGATTCCAGACAGGAGAAAGCTGACATCCTGGAGATGACGCTTCAATTTCTGAAACAGCAGCAGCAGCCTCACAACGACTCTGCTCCACTGCAGCCAATGAAGGCTACAGCAAGTGTGTGCAGGAGGCCGTCAGCTTCCTGTCTCAGTGTGGAGCTCAGACTCCCAGAGTAGACTGCTGAGCCACTACCTCACAATGCAGCCTACCATGGAGAACAGAACAATTGTCCTGCAGCTCAGCTCTCCAGCCTGCAGCACCAGCAGCAAAGAGAAACCTCCAGCATCTACTGCTCTCTGGAGACCCTGGTAGACCCTGTGGACACTTTACCATTAGGAAACACTCTTTAACATGTCAGTCTAAGATTGACATTTTCTAAGATTTCCTAAATATGTAGGAATTTATTCCTCTTTTCTTTATGTCTCATTCTTACTATGCAAGAAGAGTCTCTTCATCCTTCATGTTTGTTTGAAGGGAGAAATAAAGCCCATAGTGGGTGGATGTTCTCTGCAGTTTGCAGCATGTTTAAATCTGCTTTCAGTCAAAGAAAGCTTTTCCTCTGATCTTCTTTCTCTTACTGTGTAAGAAAAATGCTTTCTGTTTGAAATGGAAACTTTTGATCTGAACTCTTGAGTGTAAAATGTCTGTGACATTCTGTAATCCAGTACTTTCCACTCCTGTGGAGTGAGATCTAGATCAGACTGTAGCTTCTGGACTCTGTGCAGTCTAAACATTTGTAACACAAGTTCTTTGTGATTGCAAACAAATGCATTTTTTTGCATGTATGAGAATATTCATATTCATTCAGCTATGTTAGCTGTGTGCACTTTGTTATGAGTTTATTACAACTTTAAGGCTCAGAACCTGAAATTTTCTGAGTTTATCTCCTTCAGTGAAGGTTATTGATGTTATATATCATTGTATTTGTGAAACCACAAAATCATTATATCCAAACATGTCCTGGAAATAAACTTAAATGAAACAATCAATATGTCTATGAATCATTCTGTTGCTGCTGAATATGATCAAACAATCCAAACACTCACATAAAGGTCAGTTTAGGTTTTGTAACTATAATAGTCCAAGCTAAATTTCCCCTAGGGTACATTAAATCAGTACAGTAGGGAAGATGATCAGTAGTCAAATGATGAGTGGGAGAACAGCTGATTGTTTGGTTTTGAACTGGTGACCAATGAATCAGACTGGAAAATTAAATCTGCATCTCAATAAAAGTTGTTGACACTATAAAGAATCACTTATTTTGCTAAAAATAAAAAACCCTTTCTATAGGGAACAGTTTTAAATCTGTTTAACAATTAACAATTTAGAGATTTCTTAACTGGTTCAAATGTATAACTCTCTGAGGTTTAATATTATAGTTCATTTACATACCTTTACTGTCACAGAAGAAAACCCACACCTTCAAAACAGGTAACTTTATAGGGAAAGGGAAATTGTTTAAAAAAAAAGTATTAATAATATAAACAGTCTTGTGATTTTTCCCATATTTAATCAAAAACAGTAGCATGTGTGAGGATGTTAGCTATCACCTTATGTATTAGTAAAATTTAAATATATCAAGGTTTGTAAAAAAAAAAAAAAAAAAAAAAAAAAAACAGCAACTGTGTTATTGGACTGTTGCCATGTGTGCAAATAAGAGTTCCACATTACCATGAACTGCTCAGCGTGACAGGGTTCTGATATTTTAGTCAGTGCATCTTGTGTGTTTTCTATGCAACTCCTGCACTTTTACGCATCTCATGCGCAATGAAGCATTCGGTGAGCTTTGATGCATCTGGGGTGGATTTCCTGAAAGCTTCATTAACCTGTACTTAAGATTGATCGTTAATTAAAGAGTGTTTCCTAAACCCGTGTGTAACTAAAGTACTAAGTAAACTCGCTCGCAGATTAACGAGTAACCCCACCCAGTCCTTATTCTAAAAGAGCATCTTTAAAGGTCACCTTCCGTCGTTTTTTCTTTCATTTTAAAATGTCTAGTTGTGGTCTCTAGTATGAATGAATGACATGTGAGCCGTTTTTGTAAAAAAAAAAGTGCTCAGGTGTCTCTGTATAGCTCTTTTTTAATGGACTGTTTGAGGGGTGTGTCCAAAATGACCGGATTCCAGCTTTGCTCATGAATATTCATACATGCAAACAGCATGCAAATATCTCTCATCTGATTGGCTAGGAGCACTGCGACGCCCCTCCACCGCTCTGCCGCTCACTGCCTCCCACCTCCTAACTGATGAGCGGTGATGTTGCGTCGCTTCAGCTCCGCCTCTGGGAGTTTCTCGAGCCAAGGTGGGCTGGTCTGTGAGTTTCTGCCTACGTAGGCAGAAAGATAATTCAAAATTCACCCGTTTTTCGGAGGGGGGGAGGGGGGATTTCTTTGCTTAGCTCCTGCAGACAATGGGGGCTGCAAAACAGTTTAATGTGCAGGTGTACACAACCTACTGTATTCCACAAAAAACAAGTAAAATCGGATTTTCGCGGAAGGTGACCTTTAAGGGAATTCTGCTTGCAGTTCAGCACCTTAAACACCAGGGACTGCCAATACTGAGGGAGAAAAATTAGATTAAAATCCCAAGAGTGTACAGAACTGTTCTCAAAGATAATTGTATAAAATATAAAACATAATCTGGTTGGTTAAATTTTTTGTTTATAAAATCATGTGTTTCTGTAAGTAAATAATATATATATATATATATATATATATATATATATATATATATATATATATATATATATATATATTGACTTGTGTGCTTTTAAGCTTTAATGTGTATTTACGCATCCAGTGCGCTTTTACGCATCCGTGCGCTTTTACCAATCCAATATGCTTTTACACGTGTGCTTTTACGCATTCCATGAGCTTTTACGCATTCCATGAGCTTTTACGCACAGTGATCAATACAAGAAAAAGACTGCAACTAAACCATAAACGCTTATTTTGTCACTTTGTGTACTGCAATAGTGTGCTTTTATGTAAGAATATTATGTGAAATTTTTAAACAAATTATTCTAAAGACTTCTGAAATAAGCTTTATTTAACGCCAGTCAGCCCCTATAAACAATGTTGCACTATTGAGGAAATGCTTGAGGTTTAGTGTGCAAGTACTTGAATTAAATGAATGATGTTCACATGAATATGCGCACCTTTTTTCCAGCAAAATGCAGTACTGTGTATCTTTGACAAAAACACGAGTGATATAGTTTCACAAGTTGTTACCACAAGTAATATATATTTCCCGTATAATATATATGTTCAGTATTGAAGTTATTTGACAGAGTTAATTTTTTTAGTGTTAACCCAAATGTGCAGCATCCGTTATTTGCATAATGGGTGTGTTTTAAAATCAATTTAAAATCATCGTTTCCTCAATTTAAAAGCATTGTTCCCTCAATTTAAAAAACATTGTTCCCAAAATGTTAAAATCATTGTACCCTCAATTTAAAATCATTGTTCCCTCAATTTAAAAAACATTGTTCCCAAAATTTAAAAATCAATGTACCCTCAATTTAAAATCATTGTTTCCTCAATTTAAAAATTATTGTTCCCACAGTTTAAAAATCAATGTTCCCTCATTTTTAAAAATCATTGTTCCCTCAATATAAAATAATTGTTCCCTCAATTTAAAAATTATTGTTCCCACAGTTTAAAAGTCATTGGTCCCTCAATTTAAAATTATTGTTTCCTGGGTTTAACACATTATTTCTTTAATTTAAAAATCATGTTAAAATGTTATTGTAATTAGTAATTGTGCTTTTTTTGTTGTCATTTTCTCCAAATATTCCAGGGTTTTAAAATATGAAAGTGTTTTTTCAATAATATTAGATTATTAACACATATCTTACATTCATTGTTAAGGAGATTATGTTAAAATTTACTCTTGCTAAGAGAACTGTCTGTATACTCTAAATGGAATAATTATTTTAATCCCACAACAGTTCAGATTTAATTTTAACTGTGGAGAAAATAGTTACTTATATTAATAAAAGAGAGTTAATGATACTAACTCAGGGAGTTTATTCTAAAAACCAGAATTTGTGCATCCTCTCCTCCCCTATATCTATCACTTCCTCTTCTATGCTCTCCTCCTCCTTATCTCCTTCTTCCTCTCCCTTAATCAGCTCTCCTTTATCCTCATTATCTCCTTCTTCTTCTCCCCTCATCATCTCTCCTATTTTCTCCTCCTCTTTATCTCCTTTTTCATCTCCTCTTTTCATCTCTATCCTCTCCTCTTCATCTTCTTCCTTCGGAATCCAGCAGGATCGCAGGTAAAAAGATCCAGCGACTGCAGCTGTAAATCCGGCACCGCAGAACAGAGGTATTAAAGAAGCCATTCCTTGCAGGAAGCTAATTTTTACCCGATGAACGATTGAAGTCTACCGTTCTTTCTTCCCCTTTTATAACGTCACTGGCGTCATAACGTCAGTGACGTCATCACTGATACGTGCTCTTACCTAGCTGTCACTTGTGCTCCATTAAGCAGCCCTGGCAACGCCGCGTACCATGTGACGTCACTGACAGTTGTGACATTACTATGACACCATGTAGCTAAGCAGTTGCTAGGTGGTTGCTAAGGTGTTGCTAGGTGGTTGCTAAGGCGTTGCTGTGGTGGTTGCTATGATGTTGCTTAGCAGTTGCTAGGTGGTTACAAAGGCATTGTATCCATGCTAGCAACTGCTTAGCAACATCATAGAAACCACCACGGATACCATAGCAATGCTTTAGCAACCACCTAGCAACACCTTAGCAAGTTGCTAGGTGGTTGCTAAGGCATTGCTATGGTATCCGTGGTGGTTTCTATGATGTTGCTAAGCAGTTGCTACGTGGTTGACAAGGTGTTGCTAGCAATGCACAACCATAATAATAACAGGACTAAATTTATTTGCAAAACATAAAACCAATCAGACCGTTTGTTTTCCCTCATAACTTCATTTAATTATAAATATGATGGCGAGTTGAGTGCACTTTAAATGTAGATCGAGATCTGTATCTTTTTATCGGCGCATCTTGTGTATTTTTTTAACTTTTTGTGCACTTTTACGGTTCTCCTGCGCTTTTATGCATACAGTGCACATTCACGCATTCCGTTTTTACACGCATTTAGTGCGGTTTTACGCATGAAAAAACTGTAAGAGCTTATTTTAACATAAATACCTGCATGCTGCCTAAGTTCTAATATTCATCACCTCTTTTTTCAGTACAAAAAAAAGAAAGAAAAATTAAAACTGAAGAGAGAGAAAGAACATAAAATATATTTTTGGACATTCCCCACAGAACCAGATCTCCTTCTTTTCCTCCTCTCATCTTCTCTCCTATCCCCTCCTCCTATATCCTTCTTCCTCTCCTCTCATCTTCTCTTCTATGCTCTCCTCTTTATCTATTTCTTCCTCTCCTCTTATTATCTCTATCCTCTCCGCTTGATCTTCTTCTTCCTTCGGAATCCAAACGCAGAATCGGCGGAGGTAATAAGATCCAGCGACTGCAGCGGTAAATCCGGCCCCGCACAGCAGAGGCAGTAAAGAAGCTATTTCTCGCACGAAGCTCATTTTTAGCCGCTAGATCGGAGCACAAGCGCACGCTAGGAACGTTCGATGAACGACTGAAGTCTACAGTTCTTTCTCCTCCTTTTACACTGTTAGTGACGTCACAATGTACACGGCGTTGCCAGGGCTGCTACCTGGAACACAAGTGTCGCTAGGTAGGAGCACGTATCAGTGTCAGTGTCAATGACGTTCGGCGTTGCCAGGGCAACAAACAACAAACAAATAAAAAAACATTCCAGATAGAGTAGGGACATTGATCTCTGAGTGACATTTACATAATAATAACAGGAATACATTTATTTACAAAACATAAAACCAATCAGACCATTTGTTTTCCCTCATAACTTCAAATTATTACAGATATGATGGCGAGATGAGTGCACTTTAAATGTAGATCGAGATCTGTATCTTTTCATCGGCGCATCTTGTGTATGTTTAACATTTTGGGCAGTTTTACGGTTCCATTGCGCTTTTATGCGTACAGTGCACATTTACGCATCCCGTGCGCTTTGATGCATCTGATGCGCTTTTACTCGTCTCCTGCGCATTTACGCATCTCGTGTGGTTTTACACATCTTGTGCATAGTGCACATGTACGCATCCCATGCACTTTTACACATCTCGTATGCGCATCTCGTGCGCTTTTACGCATGGTGCTCGAAACAAGAAAGCTGTACATACATCCCTAAACGCTCATTTTGTACCGGGATAATGTGGTTCTATATGAGAGTGTGCTATCTAAGCTCCCATAAACTCATTGATGCATCATTTTATCTTTGCCTGTGAATGAAAGAATAAATATAATATAATCTATATGATTTTAATAAATATAATTGAATTTTGCTTTCGTTCTATTGACTCTTCATAAACAGACAAGGAAAAATTTGTCCTGAATGAAATCTTTACTAAATGTCCCTGAAATCAAGCCCAGAATTAAGAATTATTTTAACATGCAGTTATGTAATTAGGCTTGGAGCACTGGTGGGTGTCTTCTGAATATACAGAAAGGTTCCCCTTAATTTTTTATGGTGTTTAGAGTACACTTAGTCTGTTCAGACACATTTTATCACTGAACTGTTGTATAAAGAAATGTATGATGTTTGATGAAATGATTCCTGATTCCGGAGCACTGGTCTGTCAACGACTTTAGTTATGTGCGCTCTCTGGAAGAAAGTGACAGAAGTCAGAGTCATGATTTTTCTTTTTCTGTTTTCTCCTACTTTTTTAACCTCCTGGTTTTTATTTTTATTCAGTTTGATGGCTATACTGAAACATGTCATCAGAAGGGATTTTAACTTTTACAATAAACATTGTTATAAACAGCTTTTCTTGTAAATGTATTTATGTGCTATGCTCAATTTGATCTTTGAATTAGATTTTTCTCACAAATAATTGTTTTACTGCTTTATTCTTTTTTCATTATTTTACACCCTTGAGCATGTTGTTTGTTTAACAAATGCTTCAACTATAATAATCAAAACATCTAAAAAGGTCATATTCAGCAGGAAAAGAAATAGAGAACATATTAAAATCATGCAGCAAATTACTCCTGGATGTGTTTTTTAGATGCTGTTCTTTGTGACCAGAGCTACTAACCACTGGCCTGTAGGAGCACAGAAGGGGAACAATGTGTTCTTTAATCATCAAAAAGGACCAACCAATTAGCTGTTCTCTCATCATGTAAGTCCTGATCATGTGCCCTACTGCACTGATTTATTGCCCCCTGGGCAAATTTAGCTTGGGCTATTATATCTATTAAACCTAAAAGTGAGTGTGTGGATTGTTTGACAAATGCTTCAATTATAATAAACAAAACATCTAAAATGATCATATTCAGCAGGAACAGAAATATATAGACAACATATTGATTGTTTCATTTGAGTTTATTTTCAGGACATTTTTGGATATAATGATTTTGTGGTTTCACAAATACCATGATATATAACATCAATACACTTCACTGAAGGAGATAAACTCAGAAAATTTCAGGTTCTGAGTCTTAAAGTTGTAATAAACTCATAACAAAGTGCAGACAGCTAACATAACTGAATGAATAATGTTCTCATACATGCAAAAACATGCATTTGTTTGATCAAAATCACAAAGAACTTGTGTTACAAATGTTTAGACTGCACAGAGTCCAAAAGCTACAGTCTGATCTAGATCTCACTCCACAGGAGTGGAAAGTACTGGATTACAGAATGTCACAGACATTTTACACTCAAGAGTTCAGATCAAAAGTTTCCATTTCAAACAGAAAACATTTTTCTTACATAGTAAGAGAAAGAAGATCAGAGGAAAAGCTTTCTTTGACTGAAAGCAGATTTAAAACAAGCTGCAAACTGCAGAGAACATCCACCCACTATGGGCTTTTTTCTCCCTTCAAACAAACATGAAGGATGAAGAGACTCTTCTTGCATAGTAAGAATGAGACATAAAGAAAAGAGGAATAAATTCCTACATATTTAGGAAATCTTAGTGAATGTCAATCTTAGACTGACATGTTAAAGAGTGTTTCCTAATGGTAAAGTGTCCACAGGGTCTACCAGGGTCTCCAGAGAGCAGTAGATGCTGGAGGTTTCTCTTTGCTGCTGGTGCTGCAGGCTGGAGAGCTGAGCTGCAGGACACTTGTTCTGTTCTCCATGGAAGGCTGCATGGTGAGGAAGTGGCTCAGCAGTCTTCCCTGGGACGGAGTCTGAGCTCCACACTGAGACATGAAGCTGACGGCCTCCTGCACGCACTTGCTGTAGCCTTCTTTGGCTGCAGTGGAGCAGACAGAGTCGTTGTGGGGCTGCTGCTGCTGCTGTTTCAGAAATTGAAGTGTCATCTCCAGGATGTCAGCTTTCTCCTGTCTGGAATCAGGCTGCTGCTTTAGGAATTCTCGGCCCAGGAGAGACTTGAGCTTTTCGATGCTGCTGTTGATGCGTTCTCTACGCATCTTCTCCACTATTGGCTTCCTCAGCTGGAGAGAGAAAAAAGAAATGCATGTTTAATTCCACTGATCAACTTTTGCTTCTAATTTCCACACTTAATCAATCTAGAAATGAAAGATAGGAATATAGGAGATGTGCTGCTGTAGTAGATTTTAGATTTACCTTGTTTGAAAGTGGAAGATGATCTTTGGAGTAGATGAGAGCTGCACTGACTGTAGGAGCCATGGCTGTGTGTCTTCTGTAGGAGTTCTCTGAGTGGAGAAGATGTGAGCTGTGCTGATCTCTCTCTCTGTCTCCCTCCTCTATTTATACTCCCCAATCTCCATATGAATGTGTGAGGCCTGGCTTTGCTGGAGGTTCTCACAGTCTGCAGCCAATGGGGGAGCTCGGATGACACTAAAGAACGGAGGGCTGCCACATGCTCAGTGAAGTGTGTGTTTCTCAGGAAACAATCAGCCCAGCTCTGGGTAGCAGGTGGAGGGTGGTTTTAAAGAGTTGCATTGTGTTTTGTAGGTGTGGGAAAGCAGTGACCTCGTAGTGTGGTCTCGATCTTTTTTTCTCTCAGCAATTTCACTTAGTGATATAAATACTAAATATTAGATTCTTCTATAGATTATTCTATATATAGAACAATCTAAAGCCTAAAACATATTCTGGTTTGTTCACTAAAATAACTCAACATGTGTGTAGAGCTTTAACATCTTCAATATTAAGTTTACAATGTAAAAAAGTTAAAAAAGCGCATTAAATGGGAAGGTCTGTCCAAAAGTTTGACTATTTTTTATATTTTATATACAATTATAGTAATTTATCATAGCATTTAAACAGTTCCTTTTTTATTATTTTATTCTACTCTTAAAACTGATACAGGTTCAGGGATTAAGCCTAGTTGTAGAATGTATTTTTTTTTTTTTACTTTTAATGGAAAATCTTAATTTAAAATGTTGTGTAGTTTAAGACTAGGTTTAATCCTTGTCTGCAAAACTACGCAGCAGACCTTATCTGTGCAAGTCTAACCATCTTGTGGCAAATCCAAAACTGTAAACTGTGACTAGCTCTTCTCCTTTCAACTTCTAAAGGTCAGAGTTACACACCTTTGCCACCTCAGTATGTTCACACTGTCCACTTTGGTCAGTTAAGAAGCCCTTTGGCCGCGTGCGGACACACACACACAGCTGGCTGGCCTGCTGTATAGGCCTCATTCAGGCGGTTGTGTTTCAGCAGGGAGAACGTGGGAGCGACTCTGCAGTACGGCTTCCCACACTTCTGGATTAATGACATTGAGCCTGAGCACAAAAGAAGTGTGGCCCTCTGCACAAAGCCAGAGTGACCAGCCCACCCCCATCAAAACTCGCAGGCCAGCCATCTGGATGGGGTTGTTCAGTTACTTCCCATAGACTGAATACACTGCCCAGCTTCATGTGTGGGAATAAGATATTGACTAACATCAATAATCAATAAGCAATAGCATATAATAAAACTAGCTTTTTTATTTTGTAATGCAGTATTATTTTGGTAATGCAATGAGATTGGTTTATTTACAAAATGTTTTAACTTTTATGTTAAAAGTAAGCTAAAAACGTAAGTATAAGGGACTTAAAAAGGTTGATTTCAAATATCTTGCCAAGATTTCATTGAAAACCCACCACCTATCTAAGCCCTTTATTATAAGTACCTTAAGAATGCACCAATAAATAAATAGATAAACATATATAAAAATAAATACCTAAATTGGAGCTTTACAACTTTGGAAATACTGAAATTGCAATAGTTCTTTGTTAACTGCATTATAAATCATGACATAAAAAAAACCTTAATACTAAAAAAGTCATAATACTAATAATGCACATTATGTATACAAGAATAGAAAAAAATAAAGATATTTTGCAGACATAATCTGCCACTGGTAGAAAAACAGTGTAAAAATTCCTTGTCCATCAATCAGTAAAAAATATCAGTTAAAATTAAAGGGCTAATATAACTATAGATAAATAATGTAGCCTTATAAACTAAAAATTATTTGGTAAGATGAATTAATAAAATATTTTTAGTAAATGTTCTGTTGAATATTTCACTTAAATAAAATAAAGATACAAAGAAATAAGCAAATAAATATATGATGCTCCTGTTTTTTTCATACTTGCCAGCAATCTTACCCATTACTCTACTTTTATCGTACTTGTTATTATAAAATAAATAAGGTATACACATGGTAGCTTAGCTTGTAGCTTTAAAGCGCTTGGGCAGATGTTTGACTGCACTTTCCCACAGCATTTCACAGGCAGAAGACAACATGAATTGCATCTGTGTTGATTCTCAGCCCTCAAAGCCGCCTTCTTAACAATGACTCTGTGACTTGATTGACAGGGGTTATGAAAAGTTCTCCCTCCCACCTGCTTGTGTAGTTCTCAGTTATTGTTCCTCAATTATTCCAACAATTCACTCTTGCATCGTTGTCTTGTTGAAGAACTCGGATTGGTTAAGAAGCTGTGAGAACTTGCATCTCATTACATGTAGATAGATGGTGTGTGTATAAATGCTGGATCAGGAGTAGATCAGATCAGATACGCCGCTCTTCCTTACAGCACCCTGACAACACTCAACTAAACACCATGAGAGATCTACAGACAAGGTATGCTTGAAATTTGGAGTATTTGGATTTATTTTGTTTATTTTATGATTTTCCTTTGATGCTAAATATAATAACATAAATCAGTATTAAAGTTGGTGAGGTTAAGAGATGTAATCCTGACACAGACCTTTAAATGGTTCTATGAATGATGCCATAGCAGAATCAAATTTGTAATATAGATGTGAGTCACTGGGCCTGTGCTACAATAACATATTTTATTGGAAAGTATATTGGCCTAGAAATAATTGCGTATTGCGTATAATAAGTGCTATTATTGTATTTGTAAGAACATTTTTATTACAATTATTTAATGATAATATAATAGCAAAATATTGCATTTACACACAGATTTAAATTATGAAAAACATTATATATTGATAATGATTAATATATTGAAACTGAAACATAAGCATTTTAAATATCTTATACAATTTTTTTATAAAAAATTTTAACAATGCCGACATACCAGCTTCTTTAATAGGCTCTTTTTGCTAATTAAAACATAATGAGCAATACTGAGTTCAGCAAAAATCTATCCATTCCTTGTGCGATAAGTTGTTAAAACGCTATTACTGTGACAGATCTGTGTGCGAGGCTTTAAATCAAGTGAAAAAGGTTCTTTATAATCACTCATGTCTATTACAAACAATGTTCTCTTTATAAACTCAGTAGTTGTGGTTCTACTATGGTGGCATCCCCCAAAGAACCATTTAAGGCCCCATTATTTTGAAAGAGTGTAATCCAGCATAACAAGGCCCTCACACTGGTCCTCTCTTTTTTCTCAGATGCAAGCTCCTGAGCTTGGAGAGGAAATGCACTGATGGTGTGGAACGCATTAAGACTGCTCTGGAGATCCAGCTGCACAGTGGCATCTCTCACACAGACATCTGGGAGAAGACGGTCTCGTTCTTCGCCCCAAAAAAGGCGCCAATCTTCCACGACGGTTACTCCAAGTACTCCAGAGAAACCCTGCGCTTCTTCCCAGCCTCGGCTGAAGATGTGGCCCCTCTGTGTTTTCAGCAGTAATTTACCTTCAAAACACAGAACTGAAATGAAACAGAAATGAAAACCAGTCTCGAGATGGATAAACATCACTCAGCACTGATCCTGGAATACTTGAAATTTGAACTCTTTTTTTTTTTGTGAATTTATTTTGATTATTATTTTTTGTTACTCTGAAGTATCAG
Organism: Astyanax mexicanus; assembly: GCF_023375975.1. NCBI lineage: Eukaryota > Metazoa > Chordata > Actinopteri > Characiformes > Acestrorhamphidae > Astyanax > Astyanax mexicanus. The sequence goes on from NC_064420.1 coordinate 36,070,441, forward strand.
AGTTTGTAGCTTAACTGCATGTGAGAAGTCTTTTGTAAAGACAGATTTTGTTTTAATGTTGTAATGAACGCAGCCCTGCATGGGTTTAATTTTGTCCACAGATGGACACTGGAAATGCTAATGTTCCTTAGCAGAACATAACTTAAGTGTACTATGAAGTGAAATGTCTGTTTAACAGATACGTGTAATATGTAAATGTTGAGCAGAGGATCTGAATTAAAGCCACATTCCTTTGTACAAAGGAACCATTAGTATGCGGTAATGCAAAAAAAAAGTCTATGTGTTAGAATTTTATATTATTTAATACATATTTGCAATGATGTATTACTTAATATGTATTTTTGAATATTTGTACTGAATGATTTTTGTAATAAAACCAGAAAATAATTTCTTGTGTGAACAGCATTTTTATATACATATTTCCTTTTGTTTCTTATGAAGACTTAAATTTCTGATTATTTTTTATTTTTTTCATTATAACAGTGACTATGCTTTTTTGCTTTCTTAATCTTGATCTTAAACAAGATCTGTTTAGAACTTATGCAAAAAAAACATGTATTTAATACTTATTTAATTATTATGTTTCTGGCATTATTCTATTAAGAATAACCTTAACACTTTTAATGTAAAATTTATTTTATTTTGTTTTATTTTAATGCTATTTTAAAGAGTTTATGTAGATTTTATAGGCTGGAAATCTCATCTGGTTCCAATAACAGAATTGAATGTACTCTTATGGTCATCATTTAAAGCAGGTGTTTAGAAAATATAAAAAAAATAAACTCTACAATGCCGTTATTGTTTCCTTAATTACATTTAAAACATTGTTTTAATGAGCCAAATAACTGAAACATTTTGCTTACAAAAAGAAAGAGTTCAGTGTTTCTCGGCCCTGGTGCTAGAGGCCCATTGTCCTGATTTAACACACAATTTAACCTCATAATGAGAGATTAATTAAGTGAGTAGTTGGATTAGGGGTGTTCGGAGAACCGCAGAGTACGGCAGTGTGCAGCGACTGAGAAACACTGGATCAAATCACAGCATTAAAATCAGTTAAACAAAAGGATTGATCTGTATCTCCACCTAGAGGCCATAACTAAACAACACAGTATCTGAATGGCGGTGTACACAGCGCCACCTGCCGGCACTGTAATTATTTCAGCTCATAATCAATTTTTGTAGAAATTAAAACATTGATATGAAAAGCAACATCAAATATATTATAGACAGAAATTACATATTTAGTATGTACAGTTTCCATTCTAAGTAGTTCTTATTAGAAGTTATTATTAATAACAACACTATTTTTACTATTGCATGCAAAACTACTTACTCAGCATAGCTGTAATGCTTTATTGTGTGCAATATTCAATTTACTATGTGTACCGTGATCTCTTCATCACCATTTGTGCAATATGTTTAACGTGCAATATTTTTTCTCAGCTTTTCACCTACTATTTATTTGCTATTTTTTCACTATTAGTCCTTGTGTAATAATACTGGCCACAACCTACAATAATCATCTCCCCTGTCCTTATTTTAGCTGCACTATATGTATATATTTTTCCTTTACTATATTTTTTGTATGTGTAATCTGTAACAGTACTGAAATCTTTTGTATATATAGATTTATTATCATTTGTTTATATATTTTCCTGAACCGTTTCTCTGTCATCTGTGCTGCTGTAAACATTGCAAATTTCCCCATTGTGGGATTAATAAAGTATTAACGTATCTTATCGTATCTTAGAACCTTGTCTTAGTTCTTTCCTGCTTTAACAAAAAAACACTTAAACTCAATAATGCACTGCTTTTGAGCTGATTGGTTGGATCAGGTGTGTTGGGAGCAGCGAAATCACTGTTCAGTGGGTTTTATTTTTTTATTTATGCTTAATTAATTTAATTCAATTTTATTGATATTGCACTTTTACAACAAAGGTTGTCACAAAGCAGCTTTACAGAGATACAGGTCCGAGCCACCTATGAGTAAGCAGCACCATGCTGATAGTGGCAATGCAGAGGGTAGTGGCAACTCCTTCAAACTAAAAGGAAGAAACCTTGAGAGGAACCAAGACTCAGTAAGAGGAACCCATGTCATGTTTATATCTACCTCATGCTGAATATACGCATATGTTATACTGTATATCAGAGTACTGTGGAGTCTTCATACTCTCTACTCACATTACAGTCATGGCACCCATCTGTCTTAACCATGAGGGAATTCCAAGCTAATACATTTCTTACAGCTGGGTTTCAGTAGGCTGCACATACCCTGAGGTGAGAGAGAGAGAACACCTCCTGGTTTCATCATCTGCTACAAAGGAGCCACAGTTTCTGTAGGAGACGCAGAAAACAGTTTCAGTAGAAGAATTATGGCGAGGACAAAAAAGAGGCAAACAGGAGACACAGTGCCCTAAGTCTCATAGGGAGAAATTTGATTGTGAGCCTATTATTTAATTATTTTTTTATTATTATTTTGTTAATTTAAAAAATAATAATGTGTCACAATAAATGCCAATGGAAGGGTGGAATAAAATAGAGAACTGTCTATTTCAGGGTTTCTCTATATAACATAACATAACAATCTTAATCTTGATCAGGGTTGGAGACCATAATATTAAACATTTTACATAGCTCTGGAAAACTAAGAGACTATTTAAAAATGATGAGTGTCTTTGATTTTACCAAATTGAAAACCTCTGGATTATTACAAGCCATCAAACCAAGCTGAACTGCTTGAACTTTTGCACCAGTAGTGAGACAAAGTTATCCAAAAACAGACTGGTGGAGAAGAACATGCCAAGATGCACGAAAACTGTGATTAAAAACTAGGGTTATTCCACCATTCATTAATATGAATGTGTTTTCTTTGCATTATTTGAGGTCTGAAAGCTCTGCATCTTTTTTGTTGTTTCAGCCATTTCTCATTTCTTGCAAATTAATGCTGTAAATGACAATTTTTTATTTGGAATTTGGGAGAAATGTTGTCCGTAGTTTATAGAAGAAAACAAAAATGTTCATTTTACTCAAACATATACCTATAAATAGCAAAATCAGAGAAACTGATTCAGAAACTGAAGTGGTCTCTTATATTTGTTTTTGTCATAGCTGTATATGCCAGTGTCAGTCTGAGGGTGTCTGTCTCTTCCAGAGATTGTTAGAGCTGTCAACGTTAAAGCGTTAACGCACGAGATTAATTTGGAAATTCATTTTTAAGCAAACTAATTACCACCAAATTTGACTTCAAATTCCGCCGTAATCTATACAGTCCAACGCGCGGATTTTTTTTCTGAAGCGGTTCGCTCCGCCTTCCTGCTCTCGGATTGGCTTTTGGAGCCTGTTTCATGCGCTAGTAGCTCTGATTGGCTACTTCAGGTCTTAGTATAAATATGGGAGGGAAATAAAAAAAGCATTGCCTGGCAGTATTTCCCACATCTGAAGAGCTGGAGTACCACTCAGCTACAGACATTACTACACTTTAAACACAAAAACCTCTCAGCCAGCCGAGGAGCTTCTGATCCAGACTGAAGAGAAACAGGTGAGGTGATTTTTTTCACTGGTTTAATATATGTGAATGTATGTATAACTAAATAGAGTGAGGAGCTTTATTTCATACTGTTCGTTCCTTCTGGTCCAATTTAGTTCAGATCAGTGTGCAGATCAGTTTTCAGTAATTAGCATACTACTGCAGCACTGGGTTCTGAGTCCTCAGGCAGTCCTAATGTAAGAGCCTGCTGTGATGAAGAAGAAAAAGTGATAAAAGAGTTGAATAGTTGTGTTTTTTATTTTCTATTTTCATTAAGAGTGGGCCAATATCAAAATATTGGAAAATTAATCAAAACGAATACTTACATTTGTAACTGTATCATGTTCAGGATCTGACAAGCATCTCCACTTCACTGTCTTTCATTGGAATCACTGTAAATTGTTTATTTAAACTATGTAGTTTTATATTTTACTCTTTTTTTCTTTTTTTCTTTTTGTTATTCACTTGTTTGCATAATTTTAAAAAAGTGGGAAATATCAAAATGTTGCAATGAATGGACCAGTAGAAATGGTCTAAGATGACTTTAAATTAAGTCCTTTTACATAGACTACCACTGAAATTGAAAAAGTTCAAATGATTATTATAGATTAAATCTGATTATGTCCGCCCACTGTCATTAATTTCAGTTCAGTCTTGGTTGATATCATGACATGTTGGATCACTAACCTCTGGTAAAAATAGCCTACCTGTAATATTTTAAATTACAATAAATATTTTATATTTTAGTTAAACATATTTTTAATTATGACATCAAACAAAATGAACTACAGAGCTTAAAACTAAAAATGAAATGGAACCAAGAAATATATATCACACACCCCACTAACTGCTACAGTCAAAAAGCGTAACAAATGGCATTATAAGAAATGTTCCTTTTTTTTCTTTGATGATTCCTTTCATTCTTTGAAGGAAATAATTCTTTCATCATATAGGGGGGCGGGGAACAGCAGTGCCTCAGTGCCAGCAGCATAACTCCATGAAATTGAAGATGATGAAACATGTTAAAATAGTTCATTTGCAGTTGTATCTGCATTCGCACACAGTATTTGTTCATTAAGTAGAAGGGGACAGTGCGTGGAGGTTCAGCTCTCTGACAAATTACCATAAATTACAGCTCAGAGCGCTCCATAAAAGTGGTTTCATGTCTAGCCTTGAGATATTGAGATTACAAACCATGGATCCAAGACTGTCAACACAGAGCCTTTAATAAGAAAAAATGCAGGGCAGGAAGACGGGGAAGAAGGCCATGTTAACTGAGAAGCTACTGATAAAGGTCAGATGGTCACTTCTAGTGGTCAGAAGTGTGGATGCCTGCTGGTGTTTGGAGATTGAGGAGTGTGGTTTGCCTGGTGGGGGTGTAGAGTAAATTAATCTTCAGATGTGCTGAAGGGTCGCTGTGGCTTGTTCTGTAGGCCGTGGGCTGTTAACCCTGGGTTACTGTGACAGGTCTGGAAACTTAAATACTGTGTAATTAAATATTAACAGGGAAAGGTTTTCCTGTGTGTGGTTATGGAGTGTGGGTTGTAGACCAACTGAGTATAACTACCCTGTTGAAAAATCCAGCTCAGGACCAGCCATTGCTGGTAGATGGTTTTTGATAGTCTAATCTAGTATTTTGTGTTCAGCAGTCTAAAGCACTGGCACTATGATCAGTAGATCACTTGTTCGAATCCTGTTTATGTAGCTTGAGTCCTGAGAAAGCACAATCAGCCTTGCTCTTTCTGGGTGGGTAGATGGTGCTCTCTCCCCACATCACTCCAAAGGGTGATGTCCGCAGCACAAGGCATCGAGAACCGAGTTGCTGGCCACTCGGCAAAGAGGTTCGAAAAGAGGCGGTGGTCAAAATCTTTACCAGCTAAAGCTGGCCATGCTGTTTCTGTTCAGCAGGGTAGTGTTAAACTGTATATAAGCTACACTTACATATCTCAACACACATATAATCAGTTAGATGTGCATTAAATGTATTCATAATTAATTGGTGCTGTACCAACTCAAAGAAAACTCAGAACTCTGAACAGAACTCAGAAATCTGTTCTGTATTTTAGATAATGTACCCTCCTGACATTTGCAGCTGTGGTGCATCTCTGTGGATCTCTGTGTTTTGAGTGCGAATTTGTTAAATCTTTGGTGGGACAGGACATGAAAGCAAACTTAGCTTGGCTAATTAGCCAGCAGCTACACCCCCCCCCTCCCCCCCCGAAGTGTGTGTGTGTAATCCATTTTTTGCTGGGAGAAAATCCCTTAGCTCAGATCAAGTTTTTCATCCCCATCGCAAAGATGCTTTACAAAAGTGCATCCATTCAGAGGAGCTTACACGGCTGTGTCTTGTCTGCCTTTTATATTTGCGATCAAATGTCAAAGAGTGAACACAGAATGGCCAAATATCCTGAGACAGCGAGCTGAAACACCACCCCCCCAAAAAAGCCCCAACCATGTTCTTTCTGCTGACAAAATCAAAGCATGGGGTGCTACACTGAGCTCTTATTGGTTTTTGGCTTCACTGCTTATGCATGTAGGGCAAGAACACAAAGAAAAAAGCCCTAACACAGTTAAAGAATCTGTCTCGGGTTTTTTGGAGGTTGGTAATCTTCATTTCTCAGCATGAACTGCTGTAGAGCTGAAGGCATTGAAAGCTATTAGAAAAGATAGGACCAGTTTTCTGGTAGCTCTGCAAGCAAGCTAGTCATGAACACGCAAAAAAAATGATAGGTTATGGGTCAGAGGAGTTTTAATGCCTGTTCCTGTCACTGTGTTCCAGTTACATGGCTTAAAACCAGCAACTCCCTTCTTCTGTTCTGTACTGCTATAAAAGAACATTCTGCACTTTTGCTTGCAGCCGAGTTAAATCACATTATTTGTGCTGGTTTTACTGAATGTTCCAACCCCACGTATCCTTTGCAGTGGAGAAAACTGCAATATATACACTCAGACGGAAGAATCTTGGCAGTATATTTGCAGAAAATGTATATACCATAGTATAAGCCTGGATAAGTTGAATTTGTTTATTTAATTTATTTTTTTCTCCCCATTTTCTCCCTAATTTAGCTACTTTAGGTGCTACTCAGCTGTATATCCCCCATAACTAGTGATGCCACAACACAAGGAGGGTGAAGTCTAGCACATGCCTCCTCTGATATATGTAAAGTCAGCGACCGCCATTTTTCAAACTGCTGCTTTGCATCAGAGTGCGATAATTTAATACCATATTTTTCCTTGCTCCAGGATTTAGGCAGGTGACAGGCAGTATAAAATACATTCTGAATACATGTTTCTTATTTTAGCACTTCTTAACAGTCTGTTTCAAAGACAATGCATTAGTACTGTTGTTTTCTGATTGAAAACTAATGTATTGAGATGTATTTGTCTTATGTGTTGTTTTTCTCTCTCATACTCAGGATGATGTCTTCCTCCTGGTGTTTTGGCTTTGCTGTCCTCCTCTTTGCCATGTTTATTCTGACACATGCTATAGAGGTCAACAGTAAATCTGTTAAAAATACTGCAAGTGACCAACATGACAATCCTGTCATCCGTTCCAAGTCAGAGAAACTGGGGCTTCAGAGGAAGCTGGATGGACTGAATGCAGTGCGACGGAGTGGTAGGCCTCAGAATGTTCGTATTGTGATTCAGAGCCAGTATGAAAGGCCTGAGGTGGAGGGTCTTACCCCAGTGCGTTTAGAGGTGGGTCCTGGAGACAAGAGGAGGAGGACGCATCTGAGGAAGAAGAGTCCTCAGTCTGGATACAGAGAGCTTGAAAGGCATAAAACTAAGGCTGTAAACGGCAGAGGTGAGTCTCTCACCTGTATCTGTTGCCATGCAAAATTTTATCTAGAGGTAAAAAATTAATGATGTTTTATAGTATTTGTGATAAATTGTCTTATTATATTGACAATATGCTTTTTTAAGTATATTAAGAATATCATCAGTGCTTAAAGAGCACTGCATAACTGTACATTCAATTTTAAATCTGAATAAACCAAAATAATAACTTCCACTGCATTAAATAAAACGTGAATACTAGTTTAGTCTAGTAAAATCTGCCACTGCTGATGCATTTTGTCTGAATGTCAAACAGCAAAACGTAGCTTGGCTAACCAGCATGGTGCCATCAAACTGTCCTTTACTACAATGAGTAACCCTGTTCAAAAAACAGTTAGCATCTCGGCTAACCGGTTCACACACTGCTGAGGCCTGCTTTTAGCATAATGGCTATCCCAATTCCCCCATGCAGTGGCAGGCTTTTGGCATTGTGGCTAAAACTCTTGTAGCCTGCTGAGGCCTGCTGTTAGCATTACAGCTAAAATGCTATTTGATTAAGAGTTTGTTCATAGTCTACTCACACATGATTTACTCAAAACTATTTTCAGGTATAAAGTTTACATGTCCATTAGGTCATACTGTGCTTTATTGGTATGTCTGACGAGATCAGTTTAATTGCAGTTTTATAATTGTTTTTTCTTTAATAAGTAGAACAAAATACACGTAGGCAATTCATATTATAAAACAGGGAAAAAGTGGGGAAAATGAATAAAAACGTAAAATAAAAAATGTTTTATTTAGTAAAAAAAAATTAGTTGGTGCATCATTAGTTAAAATCTGTCATGTTTGATTCCCACCTGTACAACACTAATTGAGGAGATGGTTTGGTTTATTTTATGGTTTGGTTTATTTTTTTGGTTTATCTTCACCATTACTGTACGTTTGACATTTACTCCTTTAGAACCTGAGCTAGCAGTGAAGGAGCAGGAGGTTTCCACAGTGCAGATGACGCCCCTGAAGGTACGAAGGTTTCAGTAATATTGCATTATCAATAATAATGGCTTCATGTGATGAGATTACCTGGATAATGGTCAAATAAAAGCCCAGAAGGATACGATTTTTATATTTCCAGGGCTCACTGGTCCATTTGGAAGCTGGTCAGCATATTACTCTGACACTCACTCAATTTTATGACCTCATTTCCAGCTCTCAGTCGAATAATATTGTACCTACAGGATGTTCTCCTTCTATTTATGAATGTTTAGTGTTCGCTTGATTTGAACTGAAGCACAGTGAAGCTGAGCTATTCAGTCTGAAGATGATCATCTTTAAGTATAAAGGAAATATTGTAATGAATCTGAATTGAAATTATGTAAATCAGTCTGACTCATATCTTTAACCAAACTGTTTTTTTTTTTTACATTTTAATGTGTGTCTTGTAGGAAGGAGATGATTCAGATAAAAACATGGTATTTACTATTGGCATGGCACTGTTAGACCATGATGTTGATAAGGCTGTGATACATAAGGCAGATACACAGCAGCAGCCATCTAAAAACACAGGTAAGATACGTATAATCAGATATGAATTTAAAAAAATGATGTGCCAGCTCTGCTTTTACCAATCTCAGTATCAATGACTAGATAAGGTTCAGGTATATACTGTATTTATAATATACAGTTTGGTTACAGGAAGACTGCAGACAAGGAGCTCCAGCAGTGGGAAGAAAATGACACCTTCCAAAAAAGCTGCAGGCTGTGATCATCATTTGGACTGTGTCCCAGGTCTCAGTATCTCCCTTTTTCCCTCTGTTTGATAAAAAACAAGAATTCCATTGTAAGAGTCTAGCTCTACACATAGCTGCAGACTTGTGTTTTCTCCATGCTTATGTCCTACCATGTGTTTTTTGCCATGTGTCTCTGTTCTGGTTTCTTACACTATGATTGCTTCAGCCCACCTAATTTGTTGTCTTTAACCATACCTTAGACTAGGGTTTCCAGTGTTTTTGGTATATCTATACCAGGAGTGGCATAAAGTTATACAAAAGCAGTGTGTAAGACTGGTGGAGGAGAACATGCCAAGATGCTGTGATTAAAAAACAGGGTTATTCCACCAAATATTGATTTCTGGACTCTTAAATCTTTATGAATATTGTGGCGTGGAAGAGGAAGGAAGACCCGTGAGACTCATGCTGAATGCTCAACAGCTCCTTTATTGAACAGGCTTGCCACTCGCTTACAGTCTTTAACAAGACTAGGAGAGCTAAAACCATTCACACCCAGAACTCAAAATAGCCCAAAGGCCACCAACCCAGCTGTGTGTCTCCCAGATGGCAGATCCAGAGTGGTGCCCACCCTCTCTGCATAACCCCTCCCAAGGGAGATGCCCCACGTCTGTCATCCTCGCACAAAGGAGAACAGAAACATGCCTCAGGCAGCCACACACACAACCCAGAGCCAAGACAAACCCCGTGTACAACAGAACATTTTTTTTTTTTTTTTTTTTTTTACAATCAGTCGCAAACAAAGTCATTAAGGCGGCGGGCGGCCTCCGTGCCCGCGGCAGCCTGGAGGGGCCGGGCACGGCACCGCCTGCCAGCGGCTCCGAAGAGCCAGAGTTCAGGTCAGGCACGAGTGCAAGGCCGGAAGGCTCCGCACCACCGTCCACAGTGTCCGACAGTCTCGGCCTATAGGGGGCCAGCCTATCACGGTGCACAATCATAGTGCGTCTGCCCCACCGGATCTTATACACCACCTCCCCCAGCCTGGACAGCACCAAGCACGGACCCACCCAGGCCGACTGGAGCTTCGGGCACAGTCCCTTCTTCCGCTGAGGGTTATATAGCCAAACCCTCGCCCCCACCGCCAACGGGTCCCCAAAGCAGCGCGTGTCGTACGCACGCTTCTGCTTCTGTCCGGCAGCAGACTGGTTGCAGCGCGCTAGACGGTGTGCTAATTCCAGCGAAGACATAAGGTCCGAGACAAAAGTGGGCGTGTCCGAAGCGTACCCGCCCCCGTCAGGAGGCGCCCCAAAAGCCAGGGAGACCGGCGTCCTCAGCTCGCGCCCGAACATAAGCAGAGCCGGCGTGAATCCCGTCGTCTCCTGCACAGTGGAGCGACAGGCCAGCAGCACTACTGGCAGGTGCCTGTCCCAGTCACGCTGGTTCTTGTCCAACACCATGGCCAACTGTGCCGCCAGCGTGCGGTTAAAACGTTCCACCAGTCCGTCACTCTGCGGATGAAGGGGCGTCGTCCTGGTCTTATGGATTCCCAGGATGCGGCAGACCTCCGCCATGACCTCCGACTCGAAATTTCTCCCCTGGTCGCTGTGCAGTTCTTCCGGAACCCCGAATCTGCAAAAGAACTCCCGCACCAGGATATCCGCAGTAGTGACCGCCCCTTGGTCCGGCACCGCGTAGGCCTCTGGCCACTTCGTGAAATAGTCCATCGCCACCAGAACAAAGCGATTTCCAGAGTCCGTCACTGGAAAGGGGCCCAGCACGTCCACGGCCACCCGCTCCATCAGGCTGCCGCACTGGTAAGGGTGAAGTGGGGCGTGGGGCGCCCTCGAGGGGCCCTTCTTGGCAGCGCACACGTCACAGCAGTGCATGAAGAGTTCCACGTCGGTTCTACACCCAGGCCAATAGAAGCGTTGCCTCAGGCGCTTCAGAGTCTTGGTGACACCAAAGTGCCCAGCCCCAGGTGACCCATGAACTCCCCGTAGGACCGATCCCCTAAGCGCCCGCGGTACCACCACCTGAAAAACGCGCCGCCCGTTCGCCGGATCCTCCCAGGTATGGCACAGCACACCGTCGGACAAACTAAAACTAGCCCAGTTGGAGCGCAACGCCTTAGCAATCGGGCCCAGCGGCACCACCTCCCCCCATGACGGTGTGACATTCGAGCTGAGCGCGTGTACTGCCCACGATAATTCACGATCCGCCCGTTGCGCATCGCGGAGCTGCTCTACGGACACCTGAGCCACCCGACAGCGCCAGTAACATCCCCGGAGATTGCAGCGCAGCGCGCAGTCTCAGCAGATTTCTCCTCAGCACGAGCACAATGTTTGCAGTCGGCGGCCACACACGGCCAGCGCGACAAAGCATCCGCGTTACTGTGGCCACGGGCCGGGCGGTGCACAACCTCAAAACGAAACTCCTGGAGTCTACACTTTGCCGGATTGAGCTTCAGGTTAGCCGCCTGAATCGCGCCGAGCACCATTTCAAGGTGAGACAGTGCGGAGTCGAAGTCGGTTCCGTGCGCCAAGACATCATCCAAATAAACGACGCAGCACGACCGCGGAACCCCGCATAAAACACGCTCCATAAGACGCTCAAAAGTAGCCGGCGAGTTACACAATCCGAACGGAAGCACCATGAAATGCCATAGGGCTGAGCCGAGCGAGAAAACGGTTTTCTCCCTATCCCCCGCCGCGAGGGGCACCTGCCAATATCCACTCCTCAGGTCTAACGAGCTGAACCAGGCTGAGCCAGACAGCTGGTCCAGCGTATCGTCGATCCTGGGGAGCGGGTAGGAGTCAAGCTTCGTGACAGCGCACGCAAAAATCCACGCAAAAGCGCCAATTTCCATTCTTTTTTGCAAGGACCACCGGGGCCGACCACGGGCTGCTCGAAGGCTCAATAATGCCCGTACTCGCCATCTCGCGGACTAACTGCTCCGCCGCTACGCGCTTTGCTAACGCCAGACGGTGCGGCCTCAGCCTGATGGGCTGGGCGTCACCCGTGTTTATCGAATGAACCGCAAGGTTAGTTTTAGTACACTCGCGCTCAGACACAGCGAAACTCGTGCGAAAACGGCCGATCAGTTCGCGCAAACGGAGTTGTTGGGGACCAGATAAACCCACACAACTGCGCTCCAGCATCTCCTCTATCGGATCTACACTCAACCCCGCATCCAGCGGACCCTCTACCATATCACGCACCGAATCACACACATTCCCTCCCACCAGTTCACTTACCCCTAACTCGTCGCGTAGCTCTACGGGGAGTCCAGTCACCAGCACCGAGCCCCGTGCACAGTCAATAGCTCCGACGCGTGAGAGCAGGTCCTTGCCCAGAATGCACGGGTCGTTGATGCGTCCTACCCAGAACTGTTGTTGAAAGGGCCCCTTGACGACATCAGTCGTCAACTCCGTTAATCCTAGGAGACCTATAGGCTCCCCAGTGACTGAAGAGAGAGCGATGCGCTGGCTGTTGTCAGTCACGAACTCGCCTGCTACCTCCGTCGCGAGCTCGGGCCGTATCAGTGAGACTGACGAGCCCATGTCCACCAGCGCGTTCACCGTCACTCCATTCAATGTGCATTTCAGGAAGTAGCCGCTGAGTCCGGCAGTTCCGGAAGCAGATCCCGAGGGTAAGTATAGCGTTCCTGGGGCCACCGTAACCCTCACTGGGTGGTCCCGGCTCCGTTTCCCGGCCGGCTGCAGTGCGCTCGCTTGTGGCCACGCCCCCCGCAGCGCCAGCACTCCAGTTGGGCATCAGACCGGCTCCGACCCCACCTCTGCGAATCACGGGCACCCGGCGACGCCCCCCACGGTCCAGGATGGCTTGAGAGGATGAGTTCGGACCGCTCCGCCACCTCCACCGCGGACTCCAGGGTCTGCGGGTCGGCCAGCCTCACGCTGAACTCACAAAAGTTGGGTAAGCTTGGCGGGTTAGCAGGGCCATCTCCGATGCCAGCACGCCCAGTGTCTCTCCCTGCTGTCGGCGTCTGTCCTCCACTAGCATTTTGGCGGCCGCCTCCGACGGTTGGCGGCTGAAACGCGTTCTCAGCGCCCGCGTCAGTTCAGGCAGCTCGCAGCGGCACTCGGCGGGGAGCTCGATCAGTACCCTCAGCGCGTCGCCCTGCAGCGCCAGGCAGAGGTTGGCTGCCGTCTCGGCGTCCGTCCAGCCCTCACCGCCCGCCACGATCTCAAGCTGAGCTTCGAAGGCTGTCCAGTCAGCGCTGCCGTCGTAGGGGGTAAGGCGGGGTTGAGCCGTCAAGCCCGCCATCCCGGAGGCTTGCGCCGCCATCATCGCGCCGTCCATTCCGCGAGTCGGCGCCGCTGTCTTCGTGCCATCCGCTCCGTGAGCCAGCGCCGCCGTCCTCGCGCCATCCGCTCTGGGAGCCAGCGCCGCCGTCCTCGCGCCATCCGCTCTGGGAGCCAGCGCCGCCGTGCTCGCGTCGTCCTCTCCCAGGCCACGACCTCCGAACAGCCCGCTGGCGCCGTCAGGTCCAAGTCCACTCCGCTGGAGAGCCTTGCCTCTAGTCCATTGGTCCGCTGTCTTCCTCCTCAGCCGTTCGATTTCCCCTGCCAGCAGCTCAATATCTTCCAGTAGGGTCACTTCTGACACCAAATGTGGCGTGGAAGAGGAAGGAAGACCCGTGAGACTCATGCTGAATGCTCAACAGCTCCTTTATTGAACAGGCTTGCCACTAGTCTTTAACAAGACTAGGAGAGCTAAAACCATTCACACCCAGAACTCAAAATAGCCCAAAGGCCACCAACCCAGCTGTGTGTCTCCCAGATGGCAGATCCAGAGTGGTGCCCACCCTCTCTGCATAACCCCTCCCAAGGGAGATGCCCCACCCCTGTCATCCTCGCACACAGGAGAACAGAAACATGCCTCAGGCAGCCACACACACAACCCAGAGCCGCCACAATATGAACTTGTTTTCTTTGCATTATTTGAGGTGTGAAAGCTCTGCATCTTTTTTGTTATTTCAGCCATATCTCATTTTCTAAAAAATAAATGCTCTAAGTAACAATACTTTCATGTGGGAAAAATGTTTCTGTAGTTTTTAGAATAAAACAATGTTCATTTTACTCAAACATATACCTATGAAAAGCAAAATTAGGGAAACTGATTTAAACTCTGAAGTGGTCTCTTAATTTTTTCCAGAGCTGTATTGTACTCTGAAGTGGCACAATCAGCCAACCAATATGTTAGTTAAGCTCAATGAGATAATGTGTATAACCCCTGTCTCTACTCACATATAAAACCTGAGGAGACCCTTGTCTCTACTCACATATAAAACCTTAAATACATTTTTAACACAAATAACGAGTAAAATACATTGGTCTGCTTCCTGCCCCCTCCGGACAGCAGCCCGACAGCCGCTCGTCTCAATTTTGAAATTACCAATATGCAGAATTTGATTAAACCGGCTCTGCTTACCTGTTTTGTGAAGTTCGGGCGTGAGTGGATCAGTACCGGATGCTGTCCTCTGCCATACTCGTCGGGGTCGGGGTCACCAAATTGTTGTAGAAATGAAAGTGAAAGATGGGTCCACACCCATCCCTCATGCGGGGTACAACTCCCCTGCATGTTCGTTTGATAGAGAGTCACAGACAGGTGGAGTGAAGTTGAAAGCAAACCAAGTATTTATTACAAAGTACTGAAGTTCAGGAGAACCCACACATGAAAGACAGTCTAAGAGCCGTCCCAGCATAAGTTCTGACCCCCCTCTGATCTGACTCCATGTTTATACCCCAAATGACGTGAAACCTGCTGATGAGGCGTTGCTAAAATCCTCTCATGTTAGCATGCATAATTTCACGTGTTAGTTTTCAAGTTTCACAGGTCTGACCGGACCCCTAGTGTTTGGCCTTGACTGTGTCCGGCTGGACAGTGTGGTATTGTTTCAAGAATTGACTGGGTCCAGTCAGACAGTGTGATATTGTTTCAGTAATTAGACAGTGCCGCCCTCCCTATGTGCGCGCGTCCTCCTCCCGCTTTGGTAGGTGAAGAATTTTGCGCGCACAGAGAGAAAGGCCGCACTGTTCGTCCCGAAGTCTCCTTTGTATCAGTTCAGTTCGTACAGAGTGCACCAGCCGATGATTGATGGCCGTTAGTCAGAGACATGCAGTGAACGAAATGTTTCAAGCATGAGCTACGCAAGTCACACAATAGATTTCATATGTTATATGTTAATGTGTTAGTGGCGCGTGGTTAGTCCGCCATACAATAGATCCTATGTGTTAGTAAATGCCTTATGTAT
Organism: Astyanax mexicanus; assembly: GCF_023375975.1. NCBI lineage: Eukaryota > Metazoa > Chordata > Actinopteri > Characiformes > Acestrorhamphidae > Astyanax > Astyanax mexicanus. The sequence goes on from NC_064420.1 coordinate 36,085,745, forward strand.
CATGTGGGTTAATTTGTCATAATAAAGTCTGTGTTAGTCACATGCCTGATCAAACAATGTTTATCTATATGTGTAAATAATATGTATTGTGAGTATTGGTTAATCTTCTATATAAATGTGTATAAAATACAATGTGAGTAATAAAAATGATCAAATACAAGGTGAGTATTGGTTAATGCATATAAAATACAAGGTTTCACACAATGATTATGTAATTATAGATACTAAGATAAATAATCATAATTGAAAGATATTTGTCAATACACCCAAGGTAAAATAAACAGTAACTCTTCAATTTATAATATATATTTTTGTTATATATACATTAAACTATTGATTGGTTGTGTGTTGTTGTATAGGTTCCTGCTGCAACCTCAGAAAACACCTTTGTGAACCTCACAGCCGGGGCCTCAACAATAAATGCTATGATGACTGTATGTGTGAAGAAGGTACGTTTTAGTAAATATCATAATGTAACTTATACAGTTTAATTAAATAGTGTTTTTTACAAATGTATATAAATTATATAAAATCCATGTCTTTACAGGGCTCCGGTGTTTTGCTAAATTTCATCGCAATCATCGAGTCATTCACAAAAAGGGACGCTGTGTTGATCCTGAGTTTTTAAACAATGTACATGCACCGTCATACACTGCTGTCTGACAGAAACACATGTTCTCACTTTAATGTATAAAATGTTTGGCATTGTGTTTTTCTAGTGTTTGGCCGTGTATTTTACTTGGTTTGGCATACCCTACATAATTACCAAGAGCAAGCCTACTGACCAGCATGACCAACCTGGTTGCCCAGTTAAATTACTACTTATTAATAGTTATTGCCGTTCTATTTTTAATATTATAAAAGAATTATAAAATAATTTATTCCAGCAATTAATACTCTGTTGGGTGTGAAAGACTCAAATCAATCAAATAAATGCATAGGCACTAATAATATGGACCAGACCAAAGATGTTACTGAATTGCTAACAAAGATGCTCTTAAAATCCCAAATCAGGAAAACAAAGAGAGTTTGCAAAATGCAAATAAAAAATGCAATGTTTTTTCTCTTACTTTGACTTTTTTACAGAAGTAAAAAAATAAATAATGCTACATTTATACTTAAAGCTACATCTTGATTCCTGTGTTAAACGTGTTAGAATAATGAAAGATCTTCTATGTCTCCTATGTTGTGACTAAATAGTAATCATTTTCTCTATTCTGCTCTGATTTGTCACTAGTATGTAATCACTAATTGGCTACTGTAAAATGTGTTTTTTCTCTTTGATAGGTGCTGTTATATTCCATTCTCTTTTCTGATTGGCTCTTAGAATTTTTACCTTTTGTAATACTGGCTTGGGTATTTTCAACGATTTTCCATTGTATATTTAGCTTGTATAATTTTTGTCATATTTCTTTCAATTATCTGATTGGTTGCTGATATTTTTGTGTGATGAGATGTATACATAATATTGTATTATATTTTACTTTTAAAATTATTACTATAAATATTACCTGTACAATTTCATTTTTTAAATTGTCAATTATGTCGTTCTGCTCACTTCAAAAAATAAAACCTTGTATATATTCCATAAAATAATGTCAACATTTGTTTTCATTTACTAAAACCACGTTAATGATATTAGAGTAACATTTGCCTGCATTGCCAAATCCAATTTGAAAACGAATGTGATGTTCTGAAGACAAATACTAACCAGACCACATCTCCCAGTGTCTCTAACCAGCAGCTCCGCTTTACAGAGTAGACACAAAAGACAACAGACACAAAGGACACTTTAAGCTCAGGATAAACAACTAAATCTTCCCTTTGGCTTGAATTTTAATCACCCCGGGGAGCCCATACTAAGCATGCTGTATGAGAATCAACCCCACCATAACACTATAAGGCTTGAGTCTGTCAAATAAGCAAAGATCTTGTGCTTCTGTTTTCTTGCCTGATTGTAGTGTTCTGTTTTCTCCTACAGAGTGTATTGGAAAAATCCAGAAAGCAAGGTTTGGGGCTTATCTTGAGCATGACTAAATTCCACATTTTCATGTCTAACTCACTGGAAGCATTTAATAGTGTATAAAAAGTCCTGTATTCTCTCTTGTGTGTATGCTAAAAATAACTGTTTTAATATGTATCAAATAATAATAGGGTTTTTACCTGTAACATTATATTATAATATTATATATATATAATATTATATTTTAATGTATTTCTAGACATTGGCACCGGGCAGAAAACTGTACACAATGGGAACATTTCTAAAATAATATGTGATAAAATGCCAATTTACTATTATCCAAAATTAAAATGTAAAAAGTTTACATTTTAGGAAATTACACACTTTATTGGGTCTTTAATTTAAAAGACTGATATATATGTTTTATTATTGGCTAATATATTTTGTAAAGAAATCACATTTGATACCACTGCTTAAAAACAGCCATGCCAGCTGGAACTTGCTTAGCTCTTCACTAAGTCTTAGTATGTTTTTGATTGGGGTAGGTGGTCTACAAAAAGGCACAATATGACAAAGCTTGCTGATTAATGACCAAGCTTTAACCATTTATACTCTTCAACTCTTTTTAGACCCTGCGTCCATTACAATGGACATCGTGTTTTCTTTTTTGTATGTTTTGTTGCAAATTATGCTAAGTAAAGCATATTGTTCATCAGAACAGAACAAGCCAATGAAAAAAATACAGTAGCTCAGCCCCCTGCCACTGCATCAGAAAAAAAGAGTAACTCTAGTAACATTAGGGCATGACAGCACTAGAGCCAACAAAGCAAATAAGAGCTAATACTAATTAGAGAGCTTAAATTATAAAAGCTTACTAGTTTCATATGATTTGGAACATTTTATCATGTTAATCTTTCTGTTTATGGATGATTTCGGAAGTGAAATGGTCCGTATCAAATTTAAAATGAAAATGTTAAACACAAGGATCCAAAGCAATGGACATTAAAAAAAAACAATTTCATATTTAGCCCTATCCGGGTGGGATTAGTTTCTAAGGGAGATGTCTGTGAAAAATATTTCACACTTCTACTCCTGCATCTGGACTGCAAATGAAAAAACAGGAGGACCGGTGTTTTTTTTATTTTATTTTTTTTTTCTCGGTTACATGACATCGTGTTCAGTAGCTCCTCCATTTCCACTCCCTGTTGTGTTTACATGGATCTCCGTGGAAATGCATGTCCAAAGTGTAATTATGGTGAGCAGCAGTGGACAAATAGCTATTTTATTAAACGAGAGGAGAAACTTAGAAGATGTGAGTCCGGCTGGGACTAAAATTACAGGAGGACCATGGAGTTCAGTGAAAAACAATAGGTAATTTTTGTGTGGAGGACGTCTAAGAAAAACACATACATGGTTGTTTCAGACGGGAATAAAATCACAGAGGACCCTCAATAAAAGAGAAAATGATCCCAGGACCCCCCTAAGAAATTAATCACGTCCAGATAGTCTTCTTTTGGATGAATTGCAGACAGAAATCAGGATTCTTATATTTTTTACTGGAACATAATTCAGGTCTGAAAGGGTTTATTTATCCATTTCTAATACATTTCTAGAAAAAAAAACTGTTGTTTGTCTTACATCAGGATTTTAACCTTAACATATTATTACTCATGTTCACACATAAAAACATAAATAAGCTGCTCGTTGAATTTATCTGATTACGTTAATGGGTTAATGATGCGACTTCCCTTTAGGTAGTTTGCCTTAGAATGTAACGTTACCAATATAAAGAAATATTACTATATATTAAAACTAATAAATAAAATACTAAATACTAAAAATAAAATACTAAATACTAAAAATAAAACTAAACAACCTTCATTCAGCGTTTTTTGGGGGGTGTTTGGGGGTATGTTGGGGGGGCTGGCTCTGCTTGTCTCTCTCTCTCTCTGACGTACGGATCTGACCGGCAGTAAAGTCACGCGAGATTTCCCTACGAGACCTCCGTGTTTTCAACATGGCAGGCAGTAAGTTGGTGCTGGAAGGGAGGATAAGTGTAATAAGCTTTCTCTTAGGGCTCGGGGTGATTCTCATCCCTCTGCTTGTGAAGTTCGGCTCCCACATTGACTGGATATTCGATTACCTCACTGATGTGAACGGGAAAATAGCCATTGCCGTTTATATATCAGTTATCAACGGCTTCCTGCTGCTCATATACAAGGGTCCTCTGTACAGGGTGAGTGAGAGAGTCAGTTTATCTGCTTACTGCTGCTCTTTATTCTTTATTTATTCTTCTGTATCTTTCTAAATCAGTACAGCGACCTGGCTGATGTTTCTCTATGGTCAGTAGATTATACTGAACTGCCCCACTGGCAGTGAGTGTGAGAGAGAGAGCTTGTTGTGTGTCCAGTCATAATCCACCTTAAACGGGATTTAGAGGCTAAGTTAGCTCTCTGTCAGCAGGACAGTTTAACCCTCCTGTTATCTTTGAGATCAATTTGACCCAATTCACTAATTAAAATATCTGAAACAATGACTGCACTCAGTTCTAGTGCTTCGTATTTAAAGAGAACAACCAAATTAATATAAATGTAAGGATTTGTCCGAGTTGTATAAGTTGTCTGACCAGCGGAAACAATTAAGAGACCACTTCAGTATCTGAATTAGTTTATCTGATTTTTCGATTTATAGTTATATGTTTGAGTAAAATTAATATTGTTGGTGTATTCTATAAATTATGGACAACATTTCTTCAAAATTCCAAATAAAAATATTGTCATTTGAAGCATTTGTTTGCATAAAATGAGAAATGGCTGAAATAACAAAACAGACGCAGAGCTCAAATAATGGAGAAATGTATGCAACTACTGGTGCAAATATTTAAGCAGTTCAGCTTGGTTTGATGGCTTGTGATCATCCACCTTCCTTTTAATTATATTCCGAATGTTTTTTTAATTTGGTAAAATCAAAGAAACTCATCATTTTTAAGTTGTCTCTTATTTTGTTTACACCACCTGGATTTAACGAAGCAAATGATGTGGGGTTAAAGCTGCAGTTGGTCAGTTCTACGTTCAGCAACAGTATGTGCTACCTGAATATACTGAATATAGACCAGATTATTCTGTCAATCGATTTTTTTATTTTCCTATTCCAAGATGACAATCACAGGATTCATGGGGCTGGAATTGTGAGAGTGATTCAGGGAGCATGAGATCATTATTTTCACACGTGGATTGTTCACCACAGAGTGCAGACCTTAACCCCATTGAGAATCTTTGGGATGTGCTGGAGATTGTGCAGTGGTCAGCAACTACCCTTGAAATGAGACGTGTTCAAACTTTTGACTGGTACTGTATAAACAGCAGTGGTTCTCAAGCTTTTAAAACTTATTTTAAACTATGTACCACTCACGATCGAACTAAAACTTCCACATGCCGCCTATTTGGACTACTGGGTGGGTGTTGCTCGCTTTTGCAATTTACAAATCATTGATTATTGTTTCTGGTCAGTGCAGTAAGCCTACTGGGACATCTCAAATAACTTGACACAAAGGGTCAAAAGCGTAAGTCAATGTAGTGAAATACTCTCTCTACACAGCATTCCCTTGAACCCTATGGTAATTATTCAGCTATTAATCTAATCCTAATGCAGACATTTTCAAGAATAAGGGAGTTTCAAGGGCTTTCACCATAGGGCTATTGTAGAAACAGAAAATAATGATATTATTAATTGTAGTTTGAGAATTACTGATATAAAGTCTTCAGAACCTGGGATGAGAGTAAGAGCTTTAGTGTTGATTCTGCTCTCTTGTTGTAGTCCCTCTGCCCACCTGAAAGACAGGGTATAATAGATGTAGTGCTTATATAAATAAAATGGGTGCAGGCAGTGCAATTGGATATGCTGTCAGTCTTGTCCAAAATCTAAAAGCAATTGTTGTGCTCTTTATAACACCATCAATAAAAAAAATATATATTTTAAATGGCTGTGAGATTTAGTAGTGATTTGCTTATTTTTTCATAGTTGCATAACAGGTATCTTGCAGTTATTATGGGGGATGGGAAGGATTTGAGGAGCACTACATACACTGACATGCACTAGATACATGTATGTAATGGGGCAGAAACTATCATATCCCATTAAGTTTACCATGTTATATAAAGTTAAAAAAAGCTTGCATGACTACTCACAATGTAGACAAGTGTGGTAATATGTTTCATTTCAGTTGTTTGTTGAAGGATTAACTTAGGGGGGTCTAATTGACCCCAAGGATAATGGGTGTAAATTGTTTAGTCCATAGAGTGCTTTCTTATACTTAATGTATAAAATCATTTTCTTTTCTTTTTTTCTATCACAAACAGGTTGCAGTGCGAGCTTGCTTTCTAGGCTTTACGTTCGGATGTGGTCTGATAATAAGTTTGGGAGAAACGACATGGACACAGTTTGGCTGGTACAATAATCTTATTTGCTTTTTATGATTCACTTGGAATGATCATGTTTTCATAATGGAAATGTTAAATGAAAGTGCAAATACACAGTTTTAAACATGTTGCTGACACTGTCACTAAGCCTGTATGATTTGGTGATCATCCTGACACTGTCACTAAGTCTGAATTGGTAATATTTGCCTTTTTACAGGTACATGTGTTCACTGTCATTTTTCCACTACTCTGAGTACCTGGTCACAGCCATCATCAACCCGCGCAGTCTGTCTCTAGACTCCTTTCTGCTCAACCACAGTGTTGAGTACACTTTAGCAGCGGTTTCCTCCTGGATGGAGTTTACTGTGGAGAAGCTGCTGGTTCCAGGTTTGTTGCATGTTTATGATGCTGTATAGTAGTGTTTAATGCACTTCATGGTTTTTGAATCATCTTCAGGAGCCCCATTTGGTCTAGATTTTTGCTCTAGATCAGGGGTGTCCAAACGTTTTGTGATGGGGCCAGAAGGAGAAATATATTTGAAGTCACGGGCCACACGCCGTAATAAAACAAATAATGAAATATACCACTTTAAATAATATTTTTTTCCTGATTATTTTCTTTACACACCATTTTACTTGACTTTGTCTTTATCTTTGACAGTGTTGTGTAAACTAAGATTTTCAAATTGATGTTTAATTTCATGATGTCTCTTAATATTAAACTCCGTAATTACGGCAACTTTTAGACTCTTTGGCCCGTTTTTCTGCGATAGAAATGCGCACCCTCTCCTCTTTTCGACTATTTGGCCCGTTTTTCTGTGCTAAAAAATGCGCACTCTCTCCGCTTTTAGACTCTTTGGCCCGTTTTCTGCGCTAGAAATGCGCACCCTTTCCGCTTTTTAGCCTGTTTCTGACACCTAGCGTTCAAACTTTGAATCTCACATTATAAAAACCTGCTTAACAGCGGGACAACTTTCATTCTATTTCTAAAATACCTCACGGGCCGCTCCAAAAAAGGAAAAGGGCCGCAAATGGCCCGCGGGCCGTAGTTTGGACACCCCTGCTCTAGATTAACCTTTTGCTGCAACACATAAGGATACAATAAAATTATGCATCACCTGGTGAGTCATAAGAACAGATTTGAAAAGCACTATATACACTTCTATCATGTTGGTGACATCTTTGTTTTGTAGTAGATGTTAGACTTTATATTGGTTATAAATAGTCATCCTGTTCAGAAGTGCATTGATCTAGCTCATTCTCTGAAATACGTCTTCTGACAGAGCTGAAGCAGCTGAACTGGATCTGTTTCATTGGGCTGCTAATGGTATTATGTGGAGAAGGGCTGCGCAAGGCTGCTATGCTGACAGCAGGATCAAACTTCAACCATATAGTGCAGAATGAGAAGGCCCAGACTCACGTGCTGGTCACTAGTGGTGTATACGCATTCTTCAGACATCCATCCTATGTGGGCTGGTTCTACTGGAGCATCGGTACTCAGGTAGGTTGTCCTGTTTGTGGTGACATTATCAGTATAGCTTATTGTTTAAATAGGGTCTTCACTGTTTATATTTAACTGAACCTTTAATTTAAGTACCGTATTTTTCGGACTATAAGGCGCACTTAAAAACTTTTAATTTTCACAAAAATTGACAGTGCGTCTTATAATACGGTGCGCCTTTTGTATGGATTTTACTCGTCAGGTTGTAAGGAGCAGTAAACACACACTCCGTGCAGCGTTATAGAGAGTTTCAGTGCTATACAGAGTCCAGAGCCGTGCAGCTCCGAGGCTGAGCAGCAATAGCATTAGCTAGATGCTAACCGCTAAGCTAGCTAGCTTATTCACTGAGATCAGTATTATCTAAATTTTACTCGTCAGGTTGTAAGGAGCAGTAAACACACACTCCGTGCAGCGTTATACAGAGTTTCAGTGCTATACAGAGTCCAGAGCCGTGCAGCTCCGAGGCTGGAGCAGCAAATAGCATTAGCTAGCTTATTCACTGTTCAGAGATCAGTATTATCTAAATTTTACCCGTCAGGTGTAAGGAGCAGTAAACACACACTCTGTGCAGAGCAGCAATAGCATTAGCTAGATGCTAACCGCTTAGCTAGCTAGCTTTTTCACTGTTCAGAGATCAGTATTTTCTAAATTTAGCACTTTTAATACTGCTGGAGCAGTATTATTAGAGTTAGATGCTAATCGCTAAGCGTTCACCGTTCAGAGGTGAGTTATCGGCCTGTAAGTCTGTGCTGCTTTGCCTGGCTAGCATTAGCTAGATGCTAAGCGCTAACTCTCTCAGAGGTGAGTTTTATCAGCCTGTAATCTGCTTGTTTACAGTGTTAAAACAAGCTACGGGGGACGAATCGCTAGCTAATATCTCACTGTCTTACCAGAACACGCAGGATTACTCAGTGTAACGCTGTCGTTTAAGTTTGGGTTAACTTTACTAGTTTAGGTGACTAGCTAGCGTGCTAGCGGATAGCTATGCTAACGCTGGTGCAGCAAGCCTTAGTGGACATCTGGAAATCTAAGCTTACTGTAAATAAACTGAAGCACGTTACTCACCCAAATAAACAGTTTTCAGGAGAGGAATCTGTGTAGATTAATATCCAGCACTCGTTTGACTTTGAAAGAGCTAGATTTATATATACTGAGACGCTCCACCGGCAAGCGACCACCCCCGGTGGGGGAAGGGAAACATGGCGCCACCCCTGTTCACTTTGATATAGGCACCCTTTCTAGTGTCACTTGACGCGCCTTATAATGCGATGCGCCCTATGTATGGAAAAATAGCAGAAAATAGGCGTTCTTTGATAGTGCGTCTTATAATACCTTATAAGTACCTTATAGATACCTTATAGTCCGAAAAATACGGTAGAATTATTAGTGTGGTTGAAATTAAATTACTGCGTATTGTGTGGTTACTACTTGTGTGTTAATTGTCTGGGTTTGTATTCATTCATTCAGCTATTAAACAAAAACAAAGAAACTATGACCCTGCCCATATGTATCAGTTTTTTGGGTTTTTTTTTTTTAAATAAATTCTACACACGCAGACATAAAAAAGGCATACATGAGCATGTTGGCCTGGTACTAAACCTGTATTAAACACAGGTTTAATCCCAATTTACACACCAGTCCCACCATTGTGTGCTATGCAAGTCATGAAATTATGGGTTGTAATATTGTAGTGTAATATATTGTAACTAATACACAGATACATTTCTAGACGTATTATATGTATATATACAGCTCTGGAAAAAAATTAGACCACTTAAGCTTCTGAATCAGTTTCTCTGATTTTGCTATTTATATGTTTGCTATTTACTTGTTTGAGTAAAATGAACATTGTTGTTTTATTCTTTAAACTACGGACAACATTCCTCCTAAATTCCATATAAAAATAGTATTTTTAGCATTTATTTGTTGAAAATAGGAAATGACTGAAATAAAAAAGATACAGAGCTTGTAGACCTCAAATAATGCAAAGAAAACAAGTTCATATTCATAAAGTTTAAAGAGTTTAGGAATCAATATTTGCTGGAATAACCCTGGTTTTTAATTACAGTTTTCATGCATCTTGGCATGTTCTCCTCCACCAGTCTTACACACTGCTTTTGGATAACTTTATGCCACTCCTGGTGCAAAAATTCAAGCAGTTCAGCTTGGTTTGATGGCTTGTGATCATCCATTTTCCTCTTGATTATATTCCAGAGGTTTTCAATTTGGTAAAATCAAAGAAACTCATCGTTTTTAAGTGGTCTCATTTATTTCCAGAGCTGTATATTTTAAATATTCAAATAAAAAAATTGATTTTCAAATGAGTCATCAGGCCTGCCTAATCACTAATTACTGTAAATTATTTGATGTGTATAATGTGAATACCATTTTTTCCCTTTCTTCCATACAGATAATGCTGTTCAACCCATTATGCATGTTGGCCTACACTCTGGCCAGTTGGCGGTTCTTCCGGGAGCGTGTTGAAGAGGAGGAGATCTCGCTCATCCATTTCTTCGGAGAGGATTACATTGAATACAAGAAGAAAGTTTCCACTGGCTTGCCCTTTATCTCAGGCATCAGGATAAATTCGTAAGACTGGGATGGACACAGCGAGGGGAAACTTGGAAACCTCTAGAACACCTGGACACCTCTGACTGGCACTGTGAGCAAGCTGGTTACCCGGTGACCTTGTGGCTCCCCCCCTGCAGGAATGGCCGGGGGAGTAAGGACACGGCACAGAGACACTGAGCTGCTGATCTGTTCTGAGACACACAGCTATCTGCTCTGAGCAGGGTGGATCCCCTACCCCACAAACACAGCCACGAGTATCCCAGCACTCTCCTACATAACCCATCTGTCTGTTCGGGCCACCTTTCATACTGTCTCTGATGCTACATATAATATTTCTTATTTCTTACTTCTCATATCCATTATAAATCAGTTTTACTGTACCTCTGCTTCATAATATGGGTCCATTATCATATTCACTCATTTCACGTATAATTTCATGCCAAGTGTATCCCTTTTAGTTCTAGTCTTATCTGTTTGTTTGCTTTTAAATGTATTAAAATCTGAAGTATTTAAGAATATTGTCACTTTCGTGCAATAACCTTGTATCTCCATTTTTTTATGTCTGTTACTTTTTAATATTGTTGGACACTGGAAACTGTCCTGTATATTTTTTCCCAATATTAGAATAAACCAGTAGAAATAGTGAGTTGACATTTTGGAGATACATGCTTTTTTTTTTTTGCATGAAAATGACAATATGATTGAGTTTCTCGAGGGAAGTGAACTGCAGTGAGATGGTAACTTTAAATAGAACAAATAGAACAAGTTATAAGATAATCGACCTGGACTTAGAATACCAAATATGTGGCAGAAAAAAAATCTTTACTGTACAGAAAGGGTTGTTCTTTTTCTCTTAAAGCAGAATGTTGATTATGGTATTTCTAAACTTCTTTAAGAGGTAAATAAATAATAGATTCAGTAATTAAATATTCAGTAATGTTTTGAGACACGACTTGTATGCCCTGATCCACAGTATACTAGCTAATTTGATATTTTAGAGATTCACACTTTTTTGTCTTTTTGTGGATAGTGGAAAAGGGAGTTTTATTTAAGTGTGTGTAATTGCTTCGGATAGGTGTTACATTTTCTGGAGATTTTGGAATTTTTTATGACTTGTCAAACACTGTTCTGTCAGTTTTAGGTGCACACTGTTTTAAATGCTGAGTGCTGACAATCTGTAATAAATGTATGATTCCTAAATTAAGAAAGACATTGCTCTGGCTGTTGTAGGCAGTATTTTTTCCTGTTTTAAACATAATTTGAGTGGGCTTAAATGTCTTGGTTGTTTACTGAATTATTTTACTCTGCATAAAGTTGCCAAGTCTAACAGATGTATTTGTTGGCACCCACTATTCAAAATTTGGAAAGTCTGTCAGCTTACGCGTCCTACTATTTATGGCTCAGACTTGGGTGAGGCATTGTTTAAACTTTTTTTTCCATATTTTTCCATAATGCATATTCTCACATTATCATCACATTCTATTTCTGGTCCCATACTTCTTTTCATCCTCATTATCATCATCATCATTATTATGATCACATCAGTGTTTTCAATCTTCTGTGCATTTCACAAGTTAATCAGACAGCTAGGCTAACCAGATTCTGAGATTTTCACGCAAGATAGGGGGACATGTAGCCATATCCAGAGCCTCCTACTTCTTCACGTATCTCTGCTGCGTAAGGACTCCATTCTCTCCTCAGCATGGCCTAGCTTCAATGGACAAAATACTTTAGTAGAATCAGTTTCCTTTCATTAGCACATTTTCAGAGTTGTTTTGTCCCTATAAATTGTTAAACTCAAATATATTTTATACATCCAATAGGCTTCCTTGTACAGTAAGATGGCTGATTTGCAGTATATTAGTAATGTGAAAATGTGGAAAACCAATGAATGAAAGTGAACTGTACGATTATTCACACAACTGACATTTACAGCATACAGGATCTACCACAAGCCTCTAAATAAACACTGAGTATAAAGACAGAGTATGAGTTAATATTTAATATATAACATTATGCATTGATTTATTCTGTTAATGCAGGTCCAGAATACACTCATCATCAAGGAGAAGTTGCAAAAATAGTTGCACGCAGAAGGAAATGTCAGTTTGCAATTGCAATGCTATTGGGTAAAGGAAGGTAACGGTGAAACACTTGCTCATATTTTTGGAGCTACACTTACAGAAGCACTGTGTAATGCAATTAGCCAGACCTCTTAGCATGGGGTATTAAAGGTTCCTATGGGTTTATAGCATCCTACACTTTTTTTTTGGGGGGGGGGGGGGTTCCTTATAATCCAGTGCACCTTATGTATGAATTTTACCAGTCAGGTAAAAACAAGCAGTAAAGCCACTTTGCTAAAGTACAGCTTTATATAAGAATTTCAGTTTAGTTCTCCAGCCAGTACCAGAACCTCATTAACCTAATGTTGGGCTGTCAAAGAACCTAATGAAGTAATGAAGACCAACTGTAATCTGGCATCGATCAATATCGCATAACACCAGACCTTTTGGACATGTGACTCTTGACAACAAACCATTGATCCGTGTATGGATTTGTTGGTCGTCTCCACCAAGACAATAGCAGGACCAAATATGACCCTCTACGTTTCTGAATTACTCCATGACACTCAGGCACAGCCTTCCTTCTGTATGCAACTTTTCTTTGTTTTTTTGACAATATTTGTATAACATTATGCATGGATTTGCTTTGTAAATGCAGGTTCAAAATACTAGGAAAAGTTCATACTGGAAAGGATCAAGATCTACACATCATCATAACCAGTAGTGCATTGTCTATTGTATTGTCTTAACATGTAATTCATTGATTATGGGAACTGAGCCTATGCTTGATCAACTGAGATGTGGTTTCATCACTGGGGAACAGAGCCCCATGTCTGTTGTGCATTTCTGCTTGCTCAGCCTGTATAGATGATCCTTGCTGTTGAGATTTGGGTCATCTGATATGCTGAGTATACTGCAGTAGTCTTCATGGGCGCAGGTCAATTCATTGCTGTTGAGACAAACCACACATCACAAAATAGATTTTTATTAACCCTGGTTTCCCAATTAGGCAATTATCCACCCACTCACTAGAATTCCCAATGTCACTTGCAATGTTAAGTCCTCTAGGTTTGTGTTCAGACTGCAGACAAAAGGGATTTGGTTCTCTAATCAGATCTGTATAGATGACTGTCTGCGGTGTAATCAGATCAGATTTGCCTGTCAAAATCTGTAGGTTGGCTTCAGTAACTAACCCTTGTTGCATTTATTTGACTCCCACACTTCTGTCATTCAAGGATTTAATGAGGATGAGGTGCCCAGACTAACAAAAATAAATCTGCACACAATCTAGATTTGTCAAAAATGTAGGCTTTGGGATTTGGGCTCGCAGTCAGAACATAACCTAAGAGGGTAAGAACATGCACATGCCTCCCATCACCTCTTTCATATGCAGCATCACTACACATCCAGCATGCTCTCAACCAACAGATGTCTTCTATCTACCCCTACACTTGGCTGCTGATGGCAAGGCAGCATGACTCAGGATTCAAACTTACGATTCTCAGCATCTTAGTCTGCTGAGCTGATCTATTGGTTACTAATCATGAAAGACCAATAGTTGAGCTTGCTTACCTATGCTGGGTATCAGCTGTCATGGTGCTGTCCTCGTAAATCTTCAGCATAGTCTCAGTGCGGTCATCTTTGAGCTCCTTAGGTTCCTTCAGTCTGTTTAAGATCAAATGATCACAGTTACCTCAAAGGAACAGTGTTTAAAAAGAATACAACAGTACAGAAACACACTGACCTGGGCTCTAGGCGCTCTTTAACCTTTGCAATTGATTGGATGTATGGGCCAATTTGTCGAGCAATGGTAGTCAGGTAGGAATTCTCTTGCTTCAGCTGAAGCAAGTCATGAAGTTGTGCTAGAAATTGAAACATTTGAAAAGTATGAATTTATTACAGAAAGATTATGAATATAAAAGTATAGGTCCTTTAGTTTACCTTCATAAATTTCTTGCTCATTTGCCACCCTCTGGTATGTCTCTTCCCAAATCTACGAGACAGCGTTGTAACAAATGACATCGGTATTTAATTTTAAAGATCAATTTCATTTTATCCAATTGAATACATATTATTTATTTCGTTTATGTAGTATAATGCGTGTACAGGGGATCTTCCAAAAAAGAAAAAGATTGTTAACCAAAGTTATCTCCAAGGCAAATCACATTACTGGCATCCATGGCTCTTACCTCCTCAAACATGCCCCTCATCATCTCAACAGAGGAGTACTGAGACAATATCTCACTGTCCATCTGCAGAGACCTGTCCAGGATTTCACTCATGGTGTCTGTCTTAATGAGGGAGTGATGCTTAGTCAGGTCCCTGTGAATCTCCTGCACCTGGTCCTTAAGCTTCTGCATCTCTGTCTGCAAACTCTGCTCCATGAGGCAAAGCAAAACAGTACAAAAGCTTTGGTAAAGAAGAATTCCACATTTTTTGTTCTTAGGTTCTATAGATTAAATTAACACAGAATGTAAAAGTCATTCAGATTGATTTTTTTTTTAAACTTTGGTTTGGACCTCCTCATAGTGGAGGCTCTGTATGGCAAGTTAGTCCCCCCCCAAAAATGACCTCTTCTCTGCACTGTGTTAAGTTCAATTGGAACTAAAAATAGTTTGATTTAAAAATATATATACAGCTATATGTATATGTAATGCAGTTACAATATTCTGTATAATATGCAGGTCAAACCTACTGTCCTACAGTAATAGTAGTGCAGAAAGAATTAAGAGCATGTATGAATAATAATAATAAGCAATAAAGACACAGACTAATGCCTAATGCTTAAAGTCATGGGATAGCGGTA
Organism: Astyanax mexicanus; assembly: GCF_023375975.1. NCBI lineage: Eukaryota > Metazoa > Chordata > Actinopteri > Characiformes > Acestrorhamphidae > Astyanax > Astyanax mexicanus. The sequence goes on from NC_064420.1 coordinate 36,101,066, forward strand.
TGTAAATGAATCAATAAATGTTATCTCAGGGGTGCAGTTAGAGAACAAGTTTGTAAGTTTGTATGTATATATATCTACATAAAATGTTCCAAAGTTTAAATATTTTGACTTAAATTTGGACACAAGAATACCGTGACATCTTGCACTTATTTTGAGAGTGAAAATTGTAAGTTAGACCATTATTCCTAAAAATTAGCTAAACATTCTTACACTTGCAATGTTGTTAGCATATTTCAAAAGAGAAATAGACCACATGCTAATGTATTTCAACTTTTTTTATGGGATTGCCCCACCTCATCTGCAGGAACCTTGCTTTACTCTAAACTTTTCTCAGACAAAGTCATAATCATGTAGGGTTAGAATCCTGTGTGCAGGTCTCACCCTGTAGCTGTTCTCGTAGTTCCCGCAGTGCTCCATGAAGGGGCTTTCTCCCCCCTCAGCGAGTAGGACTTTAGTGCTGATGTAGCGATGAGACGTGGGTTTACGGACCGCAGAGCAGCCGAGGGACATGTCACTGGCTGCTGGAGAGTGACAGGCCACTGACAGTGATGAGGGAAGCCTGGAGGGAGGATAAACTCTCTCATAGCTACATATATTTTCATACGTTTCATAATAGTTTCATAACTGACTACTTTTACTGATTACTTTAAAATAAGTCTCAATAACAATCAATGAATGATAGTCCCAGAGTTTAAAAAGTAAAAAAACTATTGAGATCTCTAATCTCAGATGTTCCAGGTCTATTACAGGGTTCTTGCACCATTTTAAAAGTCAAATTTAATGCTTTTAAGACCTTTTTAGGACCTTAATAAATATAATTTAAGACCCAAAAATGTAGTCATAATATCTTTAGTTCTCTCCCCGATAACGCTAGCTAACTTTCTGCTGACCTTAGTATGTTAGCTAACTCACTGCTAATGTTAGCTCGCTCTCCGCTAACGTTAGTCCTAACCCTGGTAACGTTTAAGCTCGTTTAAGCTAGCTAAAGTTAGTATGTTAGCTATCTTGCTGCTAATGTTAGTAGGTTAGCTAACTTGCTGCTTATGTTAGCTAGCTTTCTGCTAACCTCAGTTCTATCTCTGGTAACGTTAGCTAGCTTGCTTTAGCTAGCTCGTCGCTAAAGTTAGTATGTTAGCTAACTTAGCTTGCCGCTAAAGTCAGTATGTTAGCTAGCTCGCCGCTAAAGTTAGTATGTTAGCTAGCTCGCTGCTAATGTTAGCTAGCTCTCTGCTAACCTCAGGTCTATCCCTGGTAACGTTAGCTAGTTTGCTTTAGCTAGCTAAAGTAAGTATGTTAGCTAGCTTGCCGCTAAAGTTAATGTTAGCTAACTTGCCACTAATGTTCGCTAGCTCTCTGCTAACCTAAGTTCTTTCCCTGGATTAGATGTTTACGATGGGCCACTATGATTTCCCACTGGCATTAAATGCACCATCTGAAAATTTAACACTTACAGCAAATTTACAGTAAATTTAAGACAATTTAAGACCTTAATTGCCCAGAATTTAATTTAAGACATTTTAAGACTTTTTAAGGACCTGCAGGAACCCTGTATAATTAGATTACAAATACATGCTACATTACAACATCATGCTACATATAGCTCTTATGTTTCAGGTCATTAGATATTCTGGATTTTACATTTTGTATGTTGTGCTGAACGACTACATATACATGTCCCTGTGGAGAGACTGAAATAAACTAACAGTCCAACGCCATTGGCCAGGCCCAGTCCTGACACACTGCCTGTCGTGGACACTGATCTTCGTTGACCTAGCAGCAAGAGAGGCTCCAGGCAGCGGGCAAATTCAGACCGGTACTCCGTGTTTATCTGTGTAGAGAGACAATCATGTGACAGGTGATAACAATAAAGGGCACTATGTGAAAGTCAAGCCTGCTGTTACCTTACTGCTCTGAGCTGGCCTCAGCCTGTGAGGCAGCTTCACTATCTTCTTCAGCCTCTCCATCAGTTGCTGTGGGAGAAACACATTCATCAATGTCTGGACACAGTTCCTGAGCTTTTAAAAATTATATACTTTCTTTTGTGATTTTGGTATTTTACCATAAACTGCCTGGCCAAAAAAAAGTCAACACATGGATTTAACTATCCGGTGTTGCTGCAGGTGTTGCTCAGGTTCAGGTTGAGCAACAGTATGTGCTGAAAGAATGAGGTCAGCTGACTACCTAAATATACTGAATATAGACCAGGTTATTCCATCAATGGATTTTTTTCTTCCCTGATGGCACGGCCATATTCCAAGATAACAATGTCAGGATTCATGGAGCTGGAATTGTGAAAAAGTGGTTCAGGGAGCACGAGATCATCATTTTCACACATGGATTGTTCACCACAGAGTCCAGAACTTAACCGCATTGAGAATCAGTGGACATCACAAACCTCTACCATCATCAGTGCAAGATCTTGGTGAAAATTAATGCGACACTGGATTGAAATAAACGTTGTGACATTGCAGAAGCTTACTGAAACAATGCCACAGTGAATGCATGCCCCAATCAAAGCTAAAGGGTGTCCAATTAAATATTAGAGTGTTTTTTTTTTGGTGGTGACTTTTTTTTTGGCCAGGCAGTGTATTTGGCCAAACACCAAAAAAGGGAATAAATACTGCATGTGATAAACTATATAAATAATTTAATAAATTCAAAGTAACAGAAACTGGACACACAGATACACTATATTGCCAAAAGTACCAATCTGTTCAGACCATCAAACGTTATGTGGCCATCAAATTAGCTTAAGAGCAGTAGTGTAGAAAGCTCAATGGAATCAGCAGCTCCATTTAAGCTCCACATCAACAAACGCAATGCAGGTGAGCAGATACTTTTGGCAATAAAGTGAAGGTTTAACATGTCTTACATAGTAAAAATATGTGTTTAAAAAAATATGTCATGTCTACTTACATAACCCATGTCTAAAAACTCAAATTTATTTGCAGAACTAAGAAAAGCAGAGCATGTGACGAGATGAACCTACAGAAGGGAGAGAAAATGCTTTAAGAGAATGAATAGGTTGGAGAGCAGGAACAACAGACAGAAGAAAAAGCTCTGACCTGGAGAGTCGGCAGTAAAGCAGAAAGATGAGACAGCTGCTCTTTAAAAGCTCTTTCCTTTTCCTCATGCTGACTGTAAAATTCACAAATTTATTACCATTTTACTTTTAGAGTAAGATGTTGACTCCTAAATATAATGTATTCATTCTTTTGCTTATAAGATTCCAGCGCATGCCGCCTCAAATTGATGTGCAGTCACCCAAAGCCTTTTTTGGAACTGCCTCTAATGCAGCATCATCAGTCACCCAGAGGCACTTAAAAGAAATCAGCATCTACACAGAGAGAGCAAGGCCAATTGTGCTCTTTCAGGCTCCGGATGCTGATATGAGGCAGCATGGTCAGGAACTCAAACTCACAATTGTTCATTTAACATTTTTTGATGTGGAGGGATGGAGAGTGTTGTACACTAAAATGGACCTTTTTCTTTGCCTCTTTTTTTGCAATAATCATTTTTGATTGTTATTTAAATGGTTATATGGCTCCTGCTTTCTATAATCACGGCTGTAGAATGAGTAAGTAAATTTCTTTGCAGTAAACTGTTCTAAACCAAACCAAGTAGTGCATAATCATAAAACTTGCAGAAATCAATGGCATTCCCATTTGAGTACAGTTGGTACATTGTTTTTACATAGAAAGATTTAGAAAAAGACAAACGCTCAATAGTCAGCTTGTGAACAGTGGAAGTGAGGTGAGGTCGATTTACAGTATCATGGCTGAGATATTTTTAGACTGTCACAGGATCCATTCTGTCTTGCTGGTGCCTCATAGCTCACTGTCAATTTACTGCGGTTTAGTGTGGCTGATACAGATGCCGGGTGTTCATTATAATGAAACAAAAGAGCATGTGAAACACTTGCCTTTGAGCTGCTTTCAGAAGAACTCTCTTTCTCTCTGCCAGCTTTTCCTAAAACAGACAGACACCAAGTTAGAACCAAGTTAATTGCAATAAATAAAATGTTCTACATTAAAATAGTTAACATTAAAAGCATTAGTTATTTTGCTTATTTAAAATCCATTAGACATCACATCACACAAGGCCATTATGTTAGTTTCTGCTTAAACAACTAATTGCAACTTAATTGATCCCCCCTTTCCTTGCAATGCTTTAAACACTAGTAGGGCACATGCCTCCTTCAAAAGATAGTACAGAGAGCAAATATTACTATAATCACTCGTTTCCGGTTTGAATCTAGGTCTGATTCTGGCCCAAAATGCTTGGTTCACACCAAGGCTGAGTGATGCAGGTGTACTGTATAAGTATAACGCGAGAACTAGCCTAGGCCGCATGTGCCAACACCCTGGCTTCCAGGTATAATACGAAAACCGGCCAGATGCACATGTGCCAACACCCCGGTAGCTGAGTACAATGCAGGATCAGCCTTTTGTTGTCACTTTTGACAATTCTCTAATTGTCAAGTGAAAACCACACTGCCAATTTTGGCTCTGGACAATTTTAATGCTATCTAGTTGTGAGTCACTGTATTTGCTGCCAATGCAGTTTCATTAGGCAGCCAACTCACTCAGATAAAAGCACTGGATCCCCAGCCAGGGTTCTACCATGTTTTAATCAATACATTTCCATGATTTTTTCATGACTTTTCATGACCATACAATTTTTAAAACATCAGTGCATAGTAGGTCTAAAATGAATCACATAAAAATGCTGACACACTATTTTTAATAATAAAGTGTGTCAGATCCTGAGAGCTCATCGTGTAGGGCTAAATTACTTAATTAACTCTGAGCTGATGTATTTGTTAGCTCAAAATAGATTTTCTCCATCGATAAACTAAAACACAAAGATTTGTAGACCAAATATCCATGACTTTTCCAAAACTTATCCAGGCCTGGAAATTGCTATTCTCAGGTTTTTCATGACCGTATGAACCCTGCCAGCTCAGATATATCAGCCTATAGACGCCTGTACTGGCTAGCATCACAATGAGAGTGATGAGGGAAAAGCCTCATTGCATGTTACCTGCATGCTATTAAACAGAGTGCTGATCGCTGTCTCCTCTTCATCAACATTGGCTCGCACTTCTCCAATCATGGCCTTCAGCAGAATAATGGCTTCCCGGGCTGAAGTCTGGAGCTCCTTCACAGCCTGGAACAAGGAATAAGGGGACATGTTACAATTAAACAATGTGTATCCCAATATTAACCACTACATTTCTAGTAAGAGGTAAGAGATTAATTGCTCTTACTATGACGGCTTGGTCCAGTTTTTCACAGCCCTGCATATACGCCGTCTCAATATCAATGCAGTGTGCTCTGCTCTCACTATAAGCATGACCAGACAACAGTCAGACAACTGCCCATTCATTCAAAACTTCACAATGCATTTTAATTGCTGGGAAAAAGAAACCCACACTGGCATGTCTCTGAAACAGTTGATGCAAAGCATGGACTTCTTCTCTGTGGAGAACATGATGTATAGTTCTTCATGGAGGGCTGCAGTAAAGAAACAGAGCTCATTAGAGTTTCAGCAGAAATAACAGTGGCTGGTGAAAAAATGGCTTCTTCTCTAATGTTTATGTGTTTTTTTTGTGCCACAACTGGTCAAAATAATTTTTTTCAAGGTTCATTTTTTAACTTCTAGGTATGTTTAGGTAAAGATGCCTATTTTTCTTTGTGTAGAGTTGAACTGAATTGAATGTTTTAGAATAAGAGTCAGATTTCACGTTTTGCTTAACAGAGTTGTGAAATTATAATGTAATATAAATTATATTTTAGAACACATCTGGCATAGAGATGTCATCATGTCAGAGCTATTTTTATCATGAATGAAGTATAAAATAAACAGTACATCAAAGTAAGTAATTATTTTTCTAAAAAGATTATAATCTATATTAAAGTATTCTTGACTATAGACTTCAATAACATCATTATGTAAAGCTTTTCTGACTTAACAGGGAGAATGACACCTCAATCATTGGCACTCTGGGTTCAGAATGTTGGCTACTGCACTGTAATTTTCATTAGAACCTGTAATCGTCCAGCAATATTACAGTCCAGTTCTGTATCGCTCAGTGCATCAGCCAGACTTGCTTATAGCTGCCCATGAGGGGGCACTAAAAGCATGATTTGGAATTTAAAGCAGTGAAATAAAAGTGAATTATTCTACCTGGCTGTAGGAGGAGCTCAGGAGCACAACATAAAATTCGCACATAATGATGCTTTTTTTAAAATGATATTTTAAAATGAAAATTTTTTTAATAGGCAAGTTATTTTCCAACATTCACATCACACTTTATGAGTGGTCATATGTAAAAAGGTCCATTGGTGTAATATTAGCCTCATGTTCTCAGTGTGTAAACACAAACTTAAATCAGAATCAAGAAAGAATTGGTAAAAGTGTCATTTAATTTGACTCCACTTCCGTAAATTCAAATGAGATGTGAGTGCCCTCTACAGCACCAAACAGTTTTCACAAGAGGTCTCATGAACCTCCACCAAAGATCCATGGAGTGATATTCATCCATTTACAAATTGGTGGAACATCAATATAATATTGAGATATGATTAATATATGGTAAAATTGGTTAATAAAAAAAATTACGAGTAATAAAAAACTCAAATATTGTTTTTCTATATGATGTTTTTCAACACATACCACACTTTTTATGGGCTTCCTTGGTGCGTTTGGCCAGGGGGACAATTTCATGGCGCGAGAACATCTTGGCCGCATGGGTGGCTTCCCTGCAGTCTCCACACAAGGGCTGGTTACAAGTGTTGCAATAATACATTGTACCCACATCCTGACAGTTATAAAAACATAGTGTTACTTCAGTTAAGAAACCTCTGTCAGTGTAAACCTGAATCATATTATAGCTTTAGTTATTATTGTAGCTAGGCTAATGCTTCTGCATGCTAAATGAAAGGTGATGGAAGACCTGCTTCTTGCATTCCCAGTCACAGTTAGCACACTGCACAGCTTCCTCACAGTCCACCGAGTTATCCACCAAGAACTTCAGCAGGCGGTCCTCTGGAGGCAGAGCAGTTATTCCTTTCACAACAGACTGCTGTCTGAGGAGGGGGAGAGTTAAAACAACTTGTTTTGTTCCACTTTAAAGAGAGCTTGGCTGTTTTGATGTTACTTTCGCTGTTTCGCTGGTTGCTACACACACACACAGACATACACAAAATGTCTACCACTTCTATGCTCCTGCCTTCATAGTAACAAGGACAGAAATAGCATCATTTTGAATTCTTAGATAAAGCTGTGTGCTTATGAAGCTAGAAGCTAGAAGTAAACATGGACACAAACTGCTGAGCACACTATAGTAGAAAGGAGCCATCTCTTCCTAATTAGAAGATTCCTAATAAGTTACCACTCTTAAAATCTGGTTTAACATATCCTTACATTTACATTTTACTTAATTCAAACACTTTAACCCCTTAACAGGCCAGGAATTTTGTCAATTGTTTGCCTGACATTACACCACTAAATCTTGAGGATTTCTATTCAAACATTACATAAAAAGCTTTAATTTTCATTTTAAAGTCAATATTTTTCTGAATACAAATCAAACAGCTTGTGTCCTCCAAACCAAAATTTGAGATTCCTGTTACTGATCTGGAATTATTAGGTGGAGTAGAGAGAAAACAGGCAGCTTTTCTAAGTGTCTTGTATTGCAAAGCCCTTTAAATTTCAGAACGTAAATACGTTATTTTACTGCAGAAAAAAGAGTTTTGTATCACCTACACATGTAGCCCGTATACAGGACAGGGCATTTAAGGGGTTAAAGACTTCAGTGCATCATAAAATCTCAAATCAAATGTTTAATCTAACAATTATACCACCCATCTTGCCTTTATGCCTTCAAAGGCTCTATTCTTTTGAAGGTGGTGGATACAACACTTTAATATTTGTGTTGTGTTTAAAAGTGAGTTAGCTATAAGTGAAAATAATGTTAAATAGTCTGATGAAATGTTGGGTTAGCTAGCTATCTGTGCTAACTTAATTGTGTTCACAGCAGACTGCATTTACTTTGAATATGATACAACCATAAAGCATTTAATAGAAATTTACCAGAAATTCTAACACAAAGTCAGTCACTGTTAGTTACTATCATTACCACCCACTGCACTGTTCACTGTGGGTGGTAATACGTTCTATGTTGTATTCCCAGTACTGGTACACATGTGACACATGTAAATCAAAGAATGATAAATGCCTGCACAATTTCAATCAATCAACATTTATTTACACTCGGAATACATTAAGGGGACCCCTCTTTTTCAATGCAGCTGAGCCTAAATAAAAAAAAAATAAATAAATATTTCAGAAAAGGTTTGTCCTATCCATCTGGCACCTTATTCAAACTCTTACAATTCATGTCACATTCCCATGTGCAGGCTGGCCAGTGTTTACCTACCTAACAAGATAACACCTCACAACATATACAGGTATAAAAGGTAACATGTCATGATCAATTTACATATTTCTGTCCCTTGACTTTTGGCATATCTGTGTATTTACAGACCTACAGATCTAGCTAGCTAGCTACCTGTGCTAACTCAACAATGTTCACAAAATTAGCTACTTCAGACTGCATTTACTTTAAATATGATGCAACCATAAACTTTTTAATAGCAATTCACCAGAAATTCTAACACAAATGCTGAAGAAACAAACATTTGGAAGTGGGTGTGGCAGAATAAAGTTGCTGCTAAATCATCACATTCAGGCTAATAATATTAATAATTAAAAATGCACCTATGCATTTTAACACTCCTACAAATTAAGCTACAAGGCTGCAACTAAAAAAATGTCCTTGTAGACAATTATCCAAACAGACAAGCACTGAATCAAACCGCTGCAGATACTAATGAACTTTATACTTACATAAACATGCTGGTTCAACTGTGAACTTCTCCCCATTTTGAATGCATTTCCTCATGCGCAGTATCCATAGATAATGTATAGAAGAGAGCTGTTGCATGCCTTACTATTCTGTAGCGGGTGAAACGACAGCACAGAGAAGCTGCAACTGTCTCCTATCACACACAGCTCAGGATAACGGACCCAGTGCCAAGAACCTAAGCACCCCGTGTTTGTTTGAAGCCACAGTGGCCTTAATGGAGCATGTAGTGTGTATTTCCATTCAGGCTAAAACAAGATAAGGATTTATACTGCAGCTGTTGATTCCAGTCAGGTAATCCAGGCTGCAGCTGCCTCTGTTATGCCCTGGCACCAGGACACTGTATCAGTGTATGCCATTCTGCTCTATGAACTTGACACCACTGTGGTTTTTCAGATAGAATGAGGCTCATCACTAAGCTAATATTGTTCTTACATGTACTTACATGAACTTATAGGTTGTCAATAATCATAGGACAGGAACTAATATGCTGCTGATCACTATCAATACCACCCACTGTGCTGTTCACTGTGTATGGCAATAGAATGTTCAATTTCTGTGCCATTTCTTAAGGTAACAATGTATTATCAATTTACATATTGCTGTCCCATGACTTTTGGCATGTCAATGTATTTACAGACATGTTCTAGAAGTCAACTAATTACATCTCAGTCTACATTTTAGTTACAAGCAGGAACTCTGTACTCTTGCTTCGATGTTCAGAACCCGTCAAAGCTGAGATTTTACAAAGTATCTGGAGGTCCAAGAGGACCAGGATTGGGAAAACTAACAGAAGGAAAATAGTACCTTTCTATACCTCTTTTCTTTAAAAGGAAGTACAGTTGTTTGGACACTGCTGTTCAAATTCTATGTTTTTTGTATGGCTTTTTTTTGTATGTTTAGAGCAGAATTATTATTAATTATTGCACATTCAGGAAAAACAAGATACATACCATTTATAACATGTTATGTTGTGTTTTTCTTAAATATGTTAAATTAAAATAAATAATAATATAGCAAATACACAGTAATCAGAATTTTAAAATACAAGCATGTATTTGTTAGCTAAAATATAAACGATGAGTGGTGCAACCTCAAGGGTTCTTTTAAAAAAGGTTATGTCTCAAAAACTAATGTGGAACTGTTTTGCAGGTATTTAGAATCATTTTAAAAAGGTTCTATACAAAATCATTAAATTTTCGTTAAATCGTTAAATGGTTAAAAGGTTCTATTTATAATCATCTATATAAAGTGTTCATCATTACTGCAAAAAACATTTAGGTCTAGATTCTTTAAGTTGTCACAACATACAGAACCATTACTTTTCCTTAAAGAACCCAAATTAAAGAAATGCTCTGTTCACATAATTACCTAAAAGCTTAAATTGTAATTATAACAGTTAATTAGCTATTCCTCAAGCTAAAACACCATATGTTTTTTTACTCTTAATGTTATGTGTCTAGATGCAATTAGACTGTGTACTCCTAACCCTAAAAAGAGTGTAAAAACTGTTTTGGTGGTTTGTAGAACCATTTTTAAGATATTCTATTAAAAATCATCTATAAAAGGTTTACCAATAATGCCTTAGGACCTTTAAGCCAGGTACAAAAACTGGTGTGAAATTGTATTTTGAGTAGTTGTGGCCTTACAGAATTATTACTTTGTCTTAAAAAATCTGTGATAACTCCTTTTAACAAATTATATTTTTTAATCTAAAACTTCCCCAAATAAGAAAAAGGTTCTACTTTCAACCTTTACAAAACCTTAAAATGTTTAATGCATTAAATAACCGTTGTTTAGTACTATACAAAATGCTTTTTGCTTGAAAAGTTGTTTGTAATGTGTTATACTACAATCCAAATTGGAAAATATTGTAATACTACTTAAGTAGAATAACAAAATACAACTGCTCTAATACTTTTCACCACTGCTGTTAATATAGATTTTATATAAAGTTGAAGCAGACAAGATCAAGGTCCTGTTCAGGCTGAGGCTGCAGAAGCATGTTCTTACCCACAGAGGGGGCACGTCAGTCGGCTGTCCACAGCTCTACCACGCAGACAGCTGGCACAGAAGGTGTGATAACAATCCAGCAGGCAAGGATGCTCGTACTGTTCATGGCACAAGTGGCACACCAAAGGATGGCAGTTAGCACTGTCCGGGTCAAAGAGATTCTCCAAGGGGGCGAAGATTCCTCCAGACATCTGCAAAAGCAGAGAAGTTCTTCACATCCTCACAGCAGGCCAGACCAGCATGTATCTAATGCTTTAGCTACTGCTGGATACAGCAGGGTCTAGCTGGTGTAGCATGCTTTGATCTGATTCTCTGGCACTGAACCAGAAATAGAGGAACATAAAAGAACACACACTCATGCTTCTCCTCCCCCATGTACCTTAACACTGTCTGCGTCTATAAATAAACCTATTAGTTTTATCTAACAAAGACATGCGAACAAAATAAGCAGGACTGAATATGAAAGTTATATAAAATATAACTGAATTACAGCATCTATAGGAATAAGCAATCCGAAGTTGAACATATACAACACACAGGCGTTCATTCACCTTGCTGCTGTCCTAGCCCTGCTCTCTGTGGCTGGAATGAAAGCCATGTAGAGGGTTTGTGAGCCTGTGGAGATAGAGGGCTGGCCTTGACGTCAGGGGGAACCAGGGATCCACACAGTGGAACAGCTGAAAGGAGAGGAGGGCTGAGGGGGTTGTCAGGTATCCATATAACCAAACACTGATTACACAAGAGAAACCAGATAGCCTTAATCTATCAGCAAGTGACAAGAATAGTTTTCCTTTGGCACATCATAAAACGTGTAAAAGTGCATGCACAACCAGAAATATATGACACACACTGACAACCACTAAATACTTGTATTGTCTTGGTAAATAAATCTTGCATTTTTGCACTTTGTTTGTTTTTAAAGGAGCATAATATATTTTCATATCTTTACATAAGCAAGCAAGGGCTTAAGCAACATGAACAAGCTAATAGGCCAGTTAGGTCTGTCAAACCTTTTACATTATTGACTTATTGTACAATATAATAATATAGCTTAAAGTCTCTTTACTCTTTACTACTTTTTTCCGCTTTGAAGCAGACACTGTGTTTGTCCTAATCAACTTGTTTTTCTGAACATTTTCTTTTCCTAGCTACTGCAGACAGTGGAGGTTGAGGAACAGTTTTAAATGGAGCATGCATATACAACTCAGAGAGAACTATAGTATTTCACAAAGAACCAGAAAAAGAGGATTTTAGTGGAAGGAGACATTTAAACTGTGTATAATTTACAGGACAGTCAGAAAAAATATAAAATCTTAATGTTAATGCATAATAATGTAAATGCATAATCTTGAATAAAATATGTCAACTGCTTGGCAAACAATTTGTGAGTAATTTCAAATAATACATTCTAATGAAATAAGTCATCATAAATCATAAACAAGGGACATCACATTATTCAGGTTTTATAAGAATTTTACATGAACATGAATATGCAAATAACATAATTGAAACGTGTTAAAGTTAAAACTTAATTGTTCTTCTTATCTTTCTATATTATATACCCTTTCACTTGTACATGTGATCTTGTAAGAATTATCTATCTATATCATATACTATTGGAAATTCACTGGGATCAGGTAAAAACTACAAAGACCATAATCCTATGCAGCAGGATCTATATTCTGTTGTTCGTGTGTTCTTCTAAGCATTATCTATCTATATTAAATACCTATTTGTATATTATATACTCTATATGTTTAAGTGTCTTATTTTGGTATCTATCTATCATGTTTGCCTTCTTTTGATCATTACCTACTTGTCTATCTTCCCATTTTCATGTTTACATGTCTTCTTTCAGCATTATCTATTTATCTACGATATATTTTATGTTTAAAGTGTAGCCTAGAGGCACCAATCACCTTAATCCACCACTGTCTGCACCTTAAATATGAACACACTCCCTGAATAAAATCAATAACATAATTGAATAAAGCATAGCATGTTGGTAATACCAATCCTGTGGCTTGTGCTTCCTAAATACAGTGCACTGTATCACTAATAATAGTCAGAACTACTGATTACATCCACCCCATCTGCACTCGATTAAGCAGACCTCGACGTGGCGCATGCGCGCTCTGTGTTCTCTCTCTTAACCCGTTTTCGCAATGTCTCTGCTGGTGAGTTTCAGAGAGCAGCGTAAAATATTAACATTAAACCGGCTTTCTCTCCGGCGTGTGCTGGTATATTAGCGGCGACGGCTCTATGAAAGCCCGCTGTATCGTATAATGAGCTGAAATGAGAGTTCCCAAGTTTAATTTATCATATCTGGCCGTAAACGTTACGAGTGGCCTGTAGGGAGCTAACGTTAGCGAGGCTAGCTAACAGCTAGCTGAACGTTCAGCCTGCGTTCGCTGGCTGGAGAGTCAGCAGCACTTAAGCCTGTTTATAGAGCAGCTTTAAACCACCCTGCCGAATAACACAGAGGATCCCAATGGTGGCGTGTGCGTCACAGACCCTTTAAAAGCAGTGGATAGTTACAGTATTTTATCCATCATTTTAATTAATAAAATCTCTAAGTAACATACCCTGACATGTCCCGAGAGCACCACAGGATCACATCCATTCTCTATTCCACCTAAAAAATTCAGATCAGTAACAGGAATCAAACCCAAGTTCTGCAGGTAGTAAAGATAGACATAAAAACTAGACAAACATAAAGAAACTAAAGGTTTGGAGGAAAATAAATGATTTGTATTGAGGAAAATACTTATTTTAAAATGAAGTTCAGGAACGTGCCAATTTTATAATTGTTATTTATTATATTTTTAAAGTTGCAGATTTACTTAAATTTTTTAAAATAATTTCTATTACAATTGCAATTTGTAGCAACGTTTATTATCAAACATGAAACCTTTTTATGTCATGCTTGCATATAAAACTTCAAGATGTAGGTGTGTAATATCAAGCGCGATCATGGGTCATAATGAGTTATTTTTCTTGCAGGAAAGGATGACATTAGGCCATTATGATTTAGTGAGAACATGTAAAACAGGACACATCATTTAAAAAAATTCTAATCTCTATTTGTGTTTTTACAGAAAAGGAGGCCCGTCACCAAAGGTGGCAAGAAAAAGAAGCAGGTCCTGAAGTTCACCCTGGACTGCACTCACCCAGTAGAGGATGGCATTATGGATGCAGCCAACTTTGTATGATTTTTTTTTTTGTGTGTGTGTTTTAACATACAAACAGTGTTGGGAAGGTTACTTTTAAAATGTAATCCCTTACAGATTACTGATTACATCACTCAAAATGTAATTTGTAACGTAATCAGTTACGTTACTTCAAGTGAGTAACGTAATCTGATTACTTTGGATTACTTTAAATATTGTCATTTTTTTAAGCCTGAATGAATGTAGCAAACACATATTGCATATTATTCTTTTATTTTTCTTTCCAGTTAACAAATAGATAAACAAATAAAACAGCCTTTTCAATCACTCTATAAAAATACTTATGAAACCATTTCATCAAACAATTTTATGAAACACTTCTATAAATTGCTAATAAAACCATTTAAAACCAAACAATGTAACAACAACTGTAAGCTATCTATTTGCAGGTTTGCCACCAGTGTTAATTTTGACAACAAATTTTGATTTAGTCTTAGTCATAGTCTTGTGACGAAAATAGCATTTAGTTTTAGTCACAATTTAGTCATCTGAAATGTTTTTAGTTTTAGTCGACTTAATGTCATAAGAATATAGTCTACTAAAATTACAGTAAATTTAGTCGACTAAAATGTAAAGGGTGTAAATGTAAATGCTTTTTTCATCAGTTCCCTTGAATTATTAACTCTACATGTATACGAAATGAAACGTTTAATAACCACTTGAGTAATATTGTTAATGTTTGAAAGTGAAATATATTTTTTATATGATTTAATGTATATTATTATTATTGTAGGTGTGTGACTATATATATTTTACATTTAAAGCATTTTGCTCTAGAAATCAGGTCATTAAAAATCTGAATAGTTAAATTATAGTTTGAACAGAGCTGTAGATGCAAAAACGATCTAGTTTTATCTCCAGCAGTAACCCAGCACATCTACTGGAGCTACAGTCTATAAATAAGATCAGAAACACACCTTCACACACTGTCCTGTAGAGATGCTCTCAGGATGTACTGAGAGACTTCATGAGTTAAAGTAAGAAACTTATGAGAAAGTGCTGTAAGGAACTTTACACAGACTTTTGGGTTCATAGATTCACTTATTTTATTGTTTTATTTTGGTTGTATTATTGAGTTCCTTTCTGACCTGCTGCTGATTTAACACTAGCTATATCTTTCCCACTGTGGGACTAAACAGATGATCTGATCTTAATGAGTTAGGGTTCTGTATCAGTTCTGTGTTTTAGTGCACTGCCGAGTTAAACACATCAGCTCATGAAATAACATCAGCA
The DNA here is from genome assembly GCF_023375975.1 of Astyanax mexicanus. Classification (NCBI taxonomy): domain Eukaryota; kingdom Metazoa; phylum Chordata; class Actinopteri; order Characiformes; family Acestrorhamphidae; genus Astyanax; species Astyanax mexicanus. The sequence continues at coordinate 36,116,471 of NC_064420.1, forward strand.
TTAAAACGCGGATCTCTGCATGGAGATCTGTGGGACTCTGGTCTGCAGAAGCTGAAAGATTAGTGGTGTTTTTACCGGTAATGGAGTCGCTCCACGCGGTTTACACGTTATCTTGTTTTTCGCGACGTCAAAAGAGAAATATATCGCCTCTCCTCTCTCTCTCTCTCCCTCTCTCTCTCTTCCTGCTGAACACTGTCGAGTTAACTTCCAGTCGAGCTCCGTAAGTATCGACAGGTTAATTCCCGGGTTTGTAACTGAGCGCGCGGCGCCACCTTCGCTAAAGTAGCAGTGATTGGATCTCTTCTTAACTGGTCCCTTTCTTTCACAGAACTAAATCAGTTCTGATTGGATTTCGTCCCTGCCAAACATTTTCGTCTCGTTTTTATTCGTTGACCAAAATGTCAGTTAATTTCGTCTCGTTGTGTGTGCGGAGCCGCTGTCTGCCCCTCCTCCCTGTGTGTATGTGTGTGTGCGCAGCGAGACGGGAGGAGGGGCAGACAGTTCCCTGTCATATCAGAGCGATTTCACCGCAAAATGTTATTTGCGTTTTGTCAGTGTTGGATTGGAAGAGCAAAAATAGGAAAGTACCGCAATGTAATCCTTTTATTTTAGCAGAGTAACTGTAATCTGATTACCACTTACTGAAGCAGTAACTGTAACGGATTACAGTTACCTATAATTTGTAATCTGATTACGTAACGCCGTTACATGTAATCCGTTACTTCCCAACACTGCATACAAATAACATGTCAGCCACAGTAGAACACAGAACTGCAGGAATAATAGATTGTATACTTGTATCTTACTGGGTTTTTCAATATTTAACAGTATCACTGACTTCTTGTAGCTGATTGCATTAGATTTAAAACCCTGATACTGACCACCTACAAAGAGTTCCTTTATTCTTGATTGCAATGGAAAAAAACTAGATCTGTTTCCAAGCACTCTTCCAATATAGTTTGGCTTGACCCTCCTTCATTAAAAGGGCCATGGAAGACAAATGTTCAGGCTTTTCTCTGTACTGGCACTAATGCAGTGGAACAAACTTCCACTGGGTGTCTAAACAGCAGAGTTCCTTAATTAGTACTTATCTGCTAGGTATGCATACTGATCTTTGTATTTAGCAGCATCTAAGCCTCCTCTTGTATTCTAGCCTGTATTTTCGAAGTAAATGATAAAGCACTTTTCTAAGTTGTTCTGGATAAGGGTGTCTGCTTAATGCCTTAAATGTAAATTACCTTCTAAAAATCCAACTCAAGACCAGCTGGTCTCAAGCTTGATTTTTTTGCAGGGATGTAAATCACACTTCAGGTAACCAAACAGACAAAATAAACCTATATACAAAGTGCAGTATCATCTGTACATTACATAGATTTTCTTAGTATTATTTACATTACTAATAGTGCTTGCAGAAAAAAATAAAAACAATAAAATAGAACCTTTATTTACCCATTATCCTATATGTCTGTGTATGTATAATGCACATATCTGATAATGTTACTCCTAATGAATCCTATTTGGACTAGTAGATTATTTACAAATGATACAATCGGTTAATACACACGAATGAAAAATACCTTAACTTTAATCTTCATTTTTAACAGGAGCAGTTCCTTCAGGAGCGCATCAAAGTGAATGGCAAAGCTGGAAACCTTGGAGGTGGACTCGTAACCATTGAAAGGAGCAAGAGCAAGATCACAGTATCTTCCGAGGTTCCTTTTTCCAAAAGGTTTGTCAGCTTTTATTGGTAAACCATGCGTCTTGCAGATGAATTCAGTATATTCAACGACTTTATTCTTAGTGGCTTTTCATACATCTCTTAACACACTTTTCCTTTTTCAGGTACCTGAAATATCTTACCAAGAAGTATCTGAAGAAGAACAACCTCAGAGATTGGCTTCGTGTTGTGGCGAACACAAAAGAGAGCTATGAGCTTCGCTACTTCCAGATCAACCAGGATGAGGAGGAGGATGATGACGAGGATTAAACTGTCCATCTTTTTTGTACGTTTCAATAAATTCATTTAATACTAGCATTTTCAACTTTGTCCTGGGATTTTTTGCCAAAATAAATAATTTAAGGCTCGCTTAAACATGTACTTAGCTGTTAATATAAAGGACAAACAGTGCATGGTTTATTATACTCAAAATTACAAAGATGAACAATAAGGCCTGTTAAATGCAAGTGGTAATCATGGGATGCACATGACGCAAGTATTGTCTGCAAAATATTATTAGTTGTAATTAGTCCAAAATACTTGGTACCTGAGGTAAAGCTTAAAAACATGTTTAGAGCTTGTCTGAGACTGCAAAATAAGCTTGATGGTCTTGTATAGATTTTGACTACTCAAATTTCTGAGAAACTGGGACCACTGTTCCAAAGCTTTGATAAAATCAACTGGGTCAGCAGCTCTCTTCCTGGAGATCAACTTTTCTGCAGTCTGTAGTTCCTCTGCAGGTACTAGTGCATCTCCAAAACAAATATATATCATTAAAAAGTTATTTTAGTAATTAAAATAATATTAAAATTTGAAACTCAAATTATATAGATATATTACACAGTGATCTATTCTAAGCATTTATTTCTTTTATTATTGATAATTATGGCTTACAGCCAATGAAAACCCCAAAATCTGTGTAAAATATATATAAGACCAATTGGTACTTTTGGCAGTGTGCCAAGTCCTGCCTGAAAATGAAAGTTGAAGTTGTCAGCAGAGAGAAGCATGAAGTGCTATAAGATTTTCGAGGAAAACACTGCACTCACTTTAGACTTGATATAACACAGTGGACCATGTGATCTGCTGGTGTTGGTCCGCTGTGTTATATCAAGTCTAAACTCAGTGCAGGACTTTGCACATTGCTTTGGACTTTGCACAAGTACCAATTGGTCTTACATAATATCCATATTTTCTAAGATACTAATTTTTGGGTTTTCATTAACTGTAATTATACACTGATTTTTTTTTTATTTTAATGTTTATTATTATTGCTTAATCTATATAAACTCAACTTTTTAAAATGAATCACTGAAATAAATGAACTTTAAGTACAGAGGTTGGACAATTTTAGTGTTGGAGGTTTCATGGCTAAATTAGAGCAGCCTGGTGGCCAATCTTCATTAATTGCACCAGAAAGAGCAGAGTGTGAAGGTTCAATTAGCAGGGTAAGAGCACAGTTTTGCTCAAAATATTGCAATGCACACAACATTAGGGGTGACATACCAAAAATTAAAAGGACAAAATGTTGGTGCACGTCCGGACAATAAATTATTGTGGTCTAAAACCAGGTGTTTCAGTGTCATTGTCCAACCCCTGTATATTCTTATGTTTTGAGATGCACAAGTATTTAAATGTCCACAGCCATGGTTGCTTACCAATGGTCCTGGAGGCCCACTACCTACACTTTTTTCAGCTCATGACTCTCCTTATCTAATCACTCCACTCATTAGCAGCCTTTCACTGAATAAAAATGTGTGTTAAAATAGAGAATGCACTAAAATGTGCAGGTCAGTGGACCTCAAGGACCAGGGTTGAGTAACAGCGTGAACTATCTAAAAATCTAAAAAGACTGACTTTCAATTAACAGATTCTACTACCTGGAATGCATTACATGTAACAGTACAGATGTTTTAAACACCCACAGTAAAGTATGGTTAACAAATTACCAACTTAATTGAGCCTTTATTTAACATTTTCAGGGAAGAAAAATAACACATTGGACATCCCAAATCCTCAACATACATTTTTCCAAACAAAAAAAATTTAAACACAAAAATTGTAAAAATTCTCCTGTAAAAGCACGATGCAGAGCTTGTTGCTTCCTTACATCCTGTAGTTGGACAATTCATACAACTTCTTGCAATTACTTAAATACAGGTAGTTCACTATAATAAACAATGGAATGACGAATACTTAAGCACAGATCAACACAAACAGATGGCACAGTACATAAAACTTTATACTGAAAACAATGAAACCCTACCGTGGTCCCAAATTACAGTGAGGAGAAGTCATCTTTGGGACAACAAAGCATCCACCGCCTGAATTACATCACTTAAAAAGGCACAAGTATGGAGTGTGGGTCTTTTCAGTGATAGCTAATTTATCAGCCCAAAGACAGGCTGCACCAAAATGATTTAGCACCGATTGTTGGAAAAAAAGCAGACAGGGAGCAGGGAGTTCTTTCCCAGCCAGCTTCATGGAATAAAATGAACAACCAAAAAAATAGCAATAATAAATCTTGAATGCTTTGATGAACCTCCTTTAGGAATGTAGAAGTGAGAAGTAGAAATCCAATGGGGTTTAAGTGCTTGGAGAGACCCATGCAAGGAGTCTCCCTCAGCTACAGATACTGTAGTAATAAAACAGGTGCATGAAGCCACAAGTTGAGCTACTGTGATGGACCTCCAGCTCACATGGATCAGTTATTGCAAGCTCCTTTCATACAGCTGTTCAAACTGATTTTGGAATATAGCTCCCATTGCAACCTGAAATCTGATGTCCTAAAAAATATCCCGTCCCAACCAAACTGTGACTACACAGATGACCTAGTGAGCAGAGGTATTCTGGGTCAAAAACAGAAGCCCCTGCAGAACATGAGAATGATGAAAGGACTGTGTCCAATCAGAGTGTGCGTGGGTTGTATTCTGGCAGCTTCTTAAGCCTCTCTTTTTCCTGGTCCGTTTCCTGGCGGGCAATAATCATTGAGTGTGCATATCCCATCACCACCTGAAGAGATAACAAAAGACAAACGTTAACTCAACGCTCATTCTGATATTCAGGATTGAGAAATTACTATCTTACATTTAATGTTATAGCCTGATGAGGGCTTTTATATATACACACACACACACACACACACACACACAATGGCATAAGAGGCATAACAGAACAAATGATGTAACTGCTTTTTAAGTGCATTTTCAAAAGGGTACTACATTATATAATGTGAATGATTTGAGATGTGTCGTTTATGTTGTGATGATGATTCAGGGCAGATTAGTGAACTAGGTCTTCTGTGAAAAGCCTCTCCACCCACGCCCATCAAAATGAGCACCGTAATCCTCAGACTTCACTAAACCCTCATCGGTTGAGACAGGCTTATGGCATCATCACGAAGGAACTTTCCAAAGAGCAAGCAAATGAGAAATACAACAGTGCTGCACTTTCACATTTTATTACTAGCAGCCTTATCTCTTACCTGTTCTGAATACACTCCATCCAGAGTTTTGACCTCCTGAGCTGTGGTGGAGGACTTGGGTTTGTTGTCACCATAACCCTAAAAAAAAAAAAAATATGCAGTATTAAAATACATTACAAAAATGCATTTATTTACAATGATTTAGACAGCATTCAAAATTTCTAGTACTCAATATGTATTAAACATAAATATACAAAATATTTACATTTATGGCATTTAGTAGACACTCATATCCAGTTCTTAAGTGTCCCTAATCAGTTTGATTAGATCCAAATAAGAGTCCCATATATTATATGGAAGGGATTGGAACACACCTCTTAATCACTAAATTCAGGCATTTCATTCAATCCTATTGCTACTGGTGTATAAAATCAAAAGGAAGCACAATAGCCCACAGCTGGATACACTACATCAAGCCCAAGTGTCAACCTAAGTATAAATCATGTACTGACTGCTCCCATCAAATATTTATGTGCTGGGTCATTTTTGGCTCTGTAGGCCAGCGTCAGGATTTTAAATATTATGCAGGCAGATAGGGCTGGGTACTGCTTAAAAAAATTAAATACTGATTCGATACTTTGAATTCTGTACCTATACCCAAACTTTTTCTAAATTCTCACATTGTTTATTTAACAGCCGACATAAGTAATCTCATTCTCATGCCGTCACCAATACTAATGAACATAATTGTGGCGTTTTATTAAAAAACAAAATAACTGTGTTTCTTTAACTGCTTAAACTATAAATATTTCCCCTAAGCATATTGCTGGATGCATTTCAGTTTTTAAAGGTTCTCTTTTGGAAATCAGCATTAGATTGGCAAAATTTAATTATATTTATATTAGTGATGTCAATCACTAAAAAATCAGTATTATTGTGAGGGGGAAAGTAATAATACGTCTGGCATACTTTTACTATATTAAAATATATCTGAGTGGAGTGAGCAGTTTGCATGTTATATGCAAATATTGAAAACAGGCACCAAATTTTTATTTTTTTATTTATTTGTATTTTTTTTTACCTTTCGGTACTCTGTAGTACCGTGATATTTTGGTCGGAAACTTTTTGTTATCAAATTTCAATACCCAGCCATACAGGCAGATAAAGGTGTCTGGTTGAAGGGAATGCAATAAGAGTGAGAGACATGGTCAGATCTAGAAACCACCACAACACTGTAAACCAAAAACATACCAGCTCTCCAAATGTAGGCGATGGTCCCCAGCTTATGGTGCTCTCATCAGCTGCAATGATAATGCTGCTCTTTCTAAGAAAACCAAGAGGACAGAGTTACTGTAAAAAGTCAAAAACTATAATTAAAAGCAAATGCTCTTTAACATATAGATTAGATATAGAATAAACAAGAGGGTTGCGAATGCTCACCCGCAGGCCAGGCTGCGAATCTTCCAGCCACAAAGGTCCTGCACGGCTTTTGGATACATGGTTGACTCGCGAGATGTGTTTGTCACACCCCAGAAAAACAGACCACCTGACAAACAACAATTGTTGAAAATATTTTACTAATAAAAAAAAACTCTGCCTTTTATTTTGTTTATTTAAAGAGACCACGCTTACCCATTTCATTAACAGCAAAGGAACACTGGTATCCACAGTATATCTGTGAGGCTCCACGGCCAGGGAAATCAAAGAGCTTGACCAAGCGAGGGACCATCTCATCCTTCTGCTCTGTGTGGCCCAGTCGTCCATAGCCTCCAAAACCCCAAGAGAACACACGCTTCTGCGAGTCCAGTACCAGCTGTGCACAGACAAAAGAAATATGATGATTAGTTACACTGGCTGCTGTAAAAAAAAAAAAATGTTGAGTCATTTCATTTCTAGGTCAGTTTTGCTTAAGAGATTGCATAATATTTGTGCTTGGGTTGACGATGCCAAGGGCATGTTTAGGCTGGCAATAATCACCCTCCTTTAGGACCCAATGCATCTTAGGTTTCAAATATCTTAACATAAAATGTCAAATCATTTTTTACAATCTGACCTCATTTTTTTTGGACCTCATTCATGTGTCAACATAACCATTTTCCAAGCTGTATCTCTTATCTAAACACTGTTTCAGTGAAGCTAAACAACCCCACTCATTTTAGCACTTGCATAAGCAAATGCTAGCTAGCTTGGCTACTTACTGTGTGATTTGCACCACATGCAACATCTCGAGCCACGACATTTGGTACAGGCAGGACCTGGCCGTCCTTGGTCTTCTCAATGAAAATGGCCACTCGTCGAGGTATGAGCTCGCAGTCAAACTCGATTCGTTGAGCACGAGCTATGAACTTTCCATCAGAATTATGTCCTGTAATAGACAGGAAAATTTTTTATACAAAATAAATAAATGAATGAATTAATTAATCAATTACATTTTTTTAAAGCTTTAAAAACACTGATGGGGCATGTGATGTGAATTATTGATGACAGCTTTAGTATATTTAACAGCTTACCTAGCTGACCATATTCTGGACACCCAAAGGAGTAGAGGTTACCCTTACAGTCAACCACCATACTAAACTCAGCACCGCAAGACACTTTAACCAGCGGCTGTCCGTTGTACATGACCTGTGGACATACACAAAAACATTGAACTTTAGACACCGGTTCACTTCCAGTTAATGTATATTGACATACATAACTATTAAAATAATGTGAAATTAACTTTATTAAAACTAATCTTACTGGAGCTGGAGTGAGAACAGCGTCCGTCTGAGTTCCTTGACCAAGTTGTCCAAGTTTGTTTTCGCCAAACGAGAAGAGAGTACCTTTTTCTACAAAAGAAAGAAAAGAAAAAACACCAGATTAAAACCACTTAATAGGCCAGGATTTTTGTAAATTGTCTGCCTGATATTACACCCCTACATCTTGAAGATTTCTATCAAAGCATCACATAAAACTTTTTCATGGTTGATAAGGAACATTACTAAAAAAATCATAATTGTAATTGAAAGTATAGAAAAATATTAAAGTAAATTTGCAACTGTCAAAATATAAAGAATAAAATCATAAAATTGTCTCTTTCCTGACTTCATTTTGAAATCAATATTTTCCTGAATAAAAATCGAACAGTTCATGTCCTCCAAACCTTTAGCTTTGTTTTGTTTGTCTAGTTTTTATGTCTAATTTCAAACATGCAGAATTTGGGTTCCTGATCTGGAATTATTAATTAGAAGTGTCCTCTATGAGATTTCAAAGCCCTCAGAATGTGAATAACCTATTTTACTGCAGAGAAGAAGGGTTTTGTATCACCTACACCTGTATACAGGTTAAGGCATGTTAAACCACAGAGTCTCACCAGCACCTTCCTGTAACCTGCACAGCGTCCAAATTATTCACCTGTTAAAGCGAGGGTGTGATTCCGCCCACAGGCAGCAGCCACAATCACCTCATCCCCTAAACCCTCCACTAGCTTCGGGGCATCCAGTCGCTTGGTGTCTCCATGGCCCAGCTGCCCCTTTTCATTGCGTCCTGAAAAACGGCAACAAATGATTTATAATTTTGTATAAGCAAAAAATAATTCACCTCACCAAAAGAATGCTGACAGGGAGAGCCAATAAATGTCAGTCTCAAGGTCATTTCTAAGCCTGTGATTAATGTATTATCAACTTATCGTACAATAAATGAACATGTAGAATACTTTTTTCTTGCTGTGATTACATGCATGTATTTTAGCAGAGACACTGTTCTCCTCTGTTGCCTGTATCTTTATTTTCTCTTACAATGCTAAACAAAACCACTTTTCTGTGTGTGCTGCGTAAGAAAATGAACCATGCCTTGTGGGGAAAGCGCATTCTTATCGTTAGCTGGATTAATCAGCATTTCTTCATTCTTTTCCCCATTTCATCATTTTAATTAAAAACCCACTATAGAGTTTTGTAATTTCATGATATTTTATAAAACGTCTGAAGCAGCAATTATTGTATGTAGGGTGAGAGAATCAATGAGAGCACTACATCTAAATTTAAGGACTTACCCCAGCTCCAGAGTTTGCCCTCTGTGGTTATGATCAGGCTGTGTGCAGCACATGGCCCAGATGCTACACTGCTCACCTGCACATCATTCAGACAGCCATAGCGGTGAGGACCCCACAGATTCTGTCCAAGATTCCTGTAGGCAGCTACGTAGACACAGATGATAAAGAAAAAAAATGTCAGATAATTTTAGAGGTTGATCCATTTTCAGGAATCTAGCCTTTACATGCTCTGGCTCACATACAGCTGCTGATTATAAAGACTGATACCCAATAAACAAATAAATAAAAATAATATCAATAAGAAAGCAAATAGGTAGTGGAGAGAATGAAACCACATTAAAAATCCATTTATATTTCCTGGTTCACCTTGGGTCCTTTAATGGAATGCATTTTCCTGATGCACAATAGACAAAGCAGCCAAGATCAATTCTTCATTGATCCCACTAGACCACAGTCTACATGCTGCACAGCTGTTACAACACTGTCTGAAGCCAGAGTCCACTAATGAAAACACGACCGTTTCCCTGCATGAACTTCACCTGACTCCATTTTGCACAACAATGCATACGGAGTAGCTTAGCCTAGAATTAATTAGAAACTAGAACATCCTAAGATGAAGTCCTAAAACAAATCATAAAAACAATTACAAAATCATACCGGTACACAAAAATACAGGCCTGCAAAACCCAACATCTTGCACAATCCCCTGCAGCAATTCACTGCTCATACCTTGCTGTTTGGGCACTTCTTTTCTGCCAATCAAGTCCCAGTTGGTAGCTCCAAAAACGAGCAGCTGCCCTTTAGCCTTAGGTAACTCAAGTTTCTATAAGAGGAAAGAAAATAGGAATCAAGACGTGTTTTTTTTTTTTTTTACTCATACAGTCGTTATAAATTACATGATGATTGTGGTGTTGAGAGTCTGGATCACTTACAATTTTTTCCTTTACATCATCCGACACAGTGACAGGCTGGAGGCCGGGTTTTGTTGCTTGCTTCCCTGGTTTCTTTGTATTTTCTTGCTCATACTCTTCAAACTCATCGTCGCTGCTGAACTCCCTTTCTTTCTTTTTACCGCTTGCTCTTTTTCTCTTCAATCCACCATTCCCAGAGACATCAGTGACCTTCTTGCGTGGCATATTAATGGAAAGATCTTAATATACAAAAAAATAAATAAGTATAGTCATTGGGTTACAATATGTGATATAAAATACTTCAGTGCACTTATAACAGAGATGTGCATTGTGTGAACCTACAAAAACCTATGTATAGCCACGGTATAGGAAGAACATTAACACAAAATTCTATAATTACTTTTTATCAGTGGAAATTTTTGGTAATTTCAGATTTGTCCACCACTGTGATTAGTCAGTACACGTTCACATTTATACATACACACACCTCATAAATGAATTACAAGTATAACAAACAATTTAACTACTACATAATTTAAAGTATCTTTAAATGTAGCACTGACTAGAATTAGAATCTACTTTAAAATATACCTACAATTCAATTTTGACTAGTAGTACAGGTACAGGTTTTACTAGTCAGAATTATAGCGTAGATAAAGAACAATTTCTACAATAAAACGTCACAGATGCGGATAGTGGAGATATACTACAATCTTCTTTTAAAGTTGAAAATGGTCATTACCGGTTATCAAAGGCTTTTTACTCCATAATACACTTTTACATAACTAGTTAAAATTCAAGTTTTGGCTAAAAATATTGCTGTTATTTAAATTTACCTCTGACTGAACATCTAATCTCAAAAATACAACGTAAACATAAAATGTAATTTTAACCACTTTTCCATCCCTGCTTACAACCGTTTTTTTAATATTGTGTGGTTAAATGTAAAATGTTAATTTAAAAAGGCAGAAGGTTGAGGATATTACGTTGATTCAACGTTAAAATGTCAACGTTTGCACATCCATTTAACATTAAAATATTGATTCAACGTTGTTTTAACGTTGCAACAACAACAACAACAGACATTACTTAAACCAAATTTTTAAACGCATTTTAACGTTGAGGGTCGGTTGTGTGGCAGCTGGGTTTTAATACATTTGAACAGTTTTATTTCTATAGTAGAGTTGCGGCTGAGAGGTGACGTTAACTAATAGTAGTAGTAGTACTAGTCACTGGAGTCGTTTTAGGCTAAACCGGCTCTTTACACAAGTTGAGAAAGTTGTTAAAGAGTAATTTTACTCCTCGTTTATTAGACATTATTTGAGTTAAACGTGTCGCTGGTCGTGTGCTGTGGTCGGCAGGACGGCAGCGCTCAGCCGGAGCTCCGCTGGGTTCTTTGTTTGTAGCGTATTATTTTATGCGGCTGGTTAGCGAACTAGCGCCGCTAGCAGTCCGTCCGCATCACCAGGCTGGCTAACTAAACAATTAGCTAACCTAAGCTAGCTGTCCGCATGAAAACCCGCTGCCCGGCGGATTCCCATCTTAAACACTAAAGTTACACAACTTATAACTTAACAAACGCGCGGAAAAGAGCGGCGAAAGCCTCGAGAAGGGTGAGAATCAATCAGACAGAATGATAGCGGTGTGAGGATGGATATTTAGCTAGCCGAGTTAGCATCAAGCCACACTGCATTTGCATGCAACAAAGCCGCGATCACAAACACCGAGCGCAGCATAAACGTACCGGCCGGAAACTTTTCCCTCTCCTTAAATGTGGATTTTGTGGCTCAGTGTATAACGGAGGCTTGCAGCAGCGCCGGCTCGATCTGTTATAGCTGGTTATTAATCTAAATACTGTCTGCAGACGCTGGGTTTCCTGATTCAGATGCTCCGCTCATGTCTGTCCGTCTTCCTCGTTTTTTTGATTGATTTGGAACAAAAGAATCTGCAGAGTCTCCGCGATCAAACCACGTGGGGGCCGCTCTCTCCCTCACTCAGCCCAGCTCAGCTACACTACTACACCGTGCCAGGCAGGCAAACACAGCCCCGCACTCGCCTCCCGTCTGAAGAAAAACACTTTAAACTGTCCAGAGAGTCCCATGCGGAGTTTATCTCCACTCAGACCAAACTTTCGCACTGCTCGGATAGTGTATTTTGGTTAGTTTACCTGTTTGTAAGGCTGCGGTGAATATGAAAGCACGCTGTGTTTAACAGGGAGGCTGCAGATGCTGCCGCTCTCCTCCCGTCGCTCTTTGTTTAAACTGAGCTCAACCCTGAACTAAATGGGGTTTGCTTACAGGAGCCCATTGAACTTTGGAGGCGTACAGCCCGCAAAACAGAAACACATGGGATTTGAAAGAGTGTGGACAGGACAGCCTTTAAATGGGCTTCTACACAGGTGTTTACTGCCCTCTGTTGGGCTGGAGGAGCTGTCCTGCCAAGCTTATACTGAATCAGTTTCTCAGATTTGGCTATTTATAGGTATATCTTCGAGTAAAATGAACATTTTTGTTTTATTCTATAAACCACAGACAACATTTCCCCCAAATTCCAAATAAAAATATTAGCATTTAGAGCATTTATTTGAAGAAAATGCGAAATGGCTAAAATAACAAAAAAAGATGCCCAGCTTTCAGACCTCAAATAATGCAAAGAAAACAAGTTCATATTCATACAATTTTAAGAGATAATCACAGTTTTTATGCATCTTGGCATGTTCTCCTCCATTAGTCTTACACACTGCTTTTGGATAACTTTATGCCACTCCTGGTGCAAAAATTCAAGCAGTTCAGCTTGGTTTGATGGCTTGTGATCATCCATCTTCCTCTTGATCATATTCTAGAGGCAATTTGGTAAAAATAAAGAAACTCATCATTTTTAAATGGTCTCTTATTTTTTTCCAGAGCTGTATAAGAGTGCATTTAAAAAAAATCAGAATATCACTGAAAAGTTAGTTCAGTTGAAAAATTTAATCTGCATCTCCAGCAGAGAAAAGCATGAAGTGCTGTACGATTTGCACTGACTTGATAGTAAGGGGTCTTATATAATATTCTAATTTTCCGAGACACTGATTTTCAGGTTTCTACAGCTGTAATAATCAACAGTAAAAGAAATAAACGCCTAAAATAGATCACTCTGTGTGTAATAGATCCAAATAATATATGAGTTTCACATTTTGAACTGAATTACTGAAATTAAGTAAATTTTTAATGATATTCAATTTTTTAAAAATGCAGTAGTATACAAACACAGACATGTATAAAGGTAGAAAAATAATACTCTAGAGATATAAAACGTTCTCTCAGTAAATTTCCACCTCAAAAAGAAAATTACACATTAAATTAAAGACAAATTAAATAAAAAGGTACTGCTTCCAACATTGATGTTTTTCATTGCACACAGTATATATCTTATATCTTGCATGTTTTGTCTGCTTAACTGCTTCGTTTATTTTGTAATGTAAAGTATTTGATGATGGTGATCTTTACCGGTGATCTTAGGTCCCTCAGGTATCGCTGCATTAAAAACAGGTGCAATTCTGTACAAAAAAACACTGCATGGGCTCAATAACACTTCTAAAAATCCTCTGTCAACAAAGTTTACCATGCAATCCACAAGAAAATGTTTTTGACCCTTTGTTCTTATTCTATTTTTATAATTGGATATTTCATGGCATGTGATAGCAAGGTACTTTCAACTATCCTATAGCAACTGCCAGCAGCCAGTAGGATAAGGTCCTTTCCTTAGTCAATCAATGTTTTAGGAGACTAAAGAAAGCAATATATTTGACTCAATTCACATTAAATATGCACATTAAAACAGATCATAGAGCTTCTGTAATATTAAATTTGTAGCATTATGAGTTAAACAGGGCAATGCTTTAAACCTGTTAATTAGTGTTAGTAATTCACTACAGTGGGAAAGTTAAATACATTATTAAAAAAATCTCAAACTTCTTAACTAGCTTTTGACTCATCAATGAGTGTGCACATTCAACCTCAACACACTTATTATATAAGAAACATTCTTGTAAATCACACCCAAAGTGAACTTTGAACACCTAAATCACTCATACTTGTGAATATGTGTAAATAGTCTGAATGAATAAGCTTAGGTGGAGGATGTCACATGCTCTTCACCTACACCACCACATCTGTCCTTCAGAGAATACTGTGTTTGTTTTTTGTGTGACTCACTCTTTCCAAAATTATAAGGTATAGCTGAGCTACTGTATGTATGTGTGGTCAGTATAAGAGGCAAGCAACAGCCTCAGACTCAACTAAAACAAGTTTGTTTACAGGTAGACATATGTAGTTACATGGCAGATAATTAATGGGTTAATGTTACTGTAATAGCATGTAGGTTCAGTGTAAATGGGGGGGGTTCCCAAAAAGTTCTTAGCACAAAGATGGCTCTTAGATGTTTGAGTGAGCTTAACACTGAGCAGTCTCTCTCCATGTTAAGATGTTCTTAATGCTAAGATGTTTTTTAGTAAACTGAGCCCAGATTAGTAGCTGGTTATAAGGAGATATCTAAGGCTTTAAATGAAGGCTTTGATTACAATAGGTTTAATTTGTCCTGCAAAATTACACAATATATATACATGGAACATATGTAAATAAATGTTGTTGTGTAAAGTGCAAGGTATTAAAATTAAAACCTAAAAAAGTGATATGCTAACAACTTTTTCACTATGTCCGTTTCAAAAGAAAATTCAAAATTCTAAAGTTCTATAAACACTATATACAGACCTAAGTAGAGAGATATTTTTTACATGTTCTATTGCAAAAATAAGACACAGGTTTAACATCAATATGATGTATAGAACACATTTTGTGTTACCTTTAACCACAAATTATTCATTATTAGGTCTACACATTGCAATGGTGTGTTCCAATCTGTGCCAGAGATTCATTTGTCCACATATAAATGTTAATTTGGTGTACACAAGCTCAATAAAAATACATTAAACTCATATGTAGTAAAATTATGAATATTATTATTTTTTAATTCAGTAAAAATTTTATTTTTAAATGAATTGTGTAAATTGCTTTTTACAAACCTTAATTCATTTAAAAGCCGTTCAATGTTTATTAAAAAGAAACATTAATACTAGCCTTAAAAAATAATTTTGTTACTCACATATACAACTCAACTTAGCTAGCGTAACTTAGCTTAGCTAGTGTAACTTAGCTTAGCTAGTGTAACTTAGCTTAGCTAGCAGTTATTTAGCCAGCTAAATTTGCACTTTTTTAACAAAATTAGTTAGCTACCGTTTTCATTTTAGATAACTAGTGCTAGCTGTCTATATTGCTAGAGTCATTCAGAATAAAAGAAGAACAATTTTGTGTTTTTTCAAAATTTTATAGCTACTGCTAACTACATACTAGCCTTTTCTACTTGGTGTTGATAAGTATAGGTAGGTTACGCTAATTCTGTCTAGCTAAATTTACCTAGCGTTAGCTTTCTAGGTAAGTTTACCTCACGATACATTTAACTTGTGAGAAATAACTTTACTTTTTATGTCCTTTTATATAATTACTCTCATACCTGCAAATTATGTTCCAGTGGCAAAGAGTCTCAAAAACACAAGAAAAGAACGGGCTAATTTAGCTAAGCTAAGCAAGCTAATTCGTATGCAACTCCTCCAAATCTCAGACCTCAGATTCTGGACAGTGTCTCTTACTCTCCTGCCAATTTCACCCATTTGACCTTTTCTAAAGACTACAAACAAATCAGCTTCTCTCCCTCAATGCACTGGTTAGACAGTCTCCTGATCAAAAGATACTAATTTTGTCTTTAAATCGACTGGACAGCATTTTGGCAGATGAACAGATTCCAGTTGGCTTTGTGTAAAAAGTTAAATAAATGGACGTTAAATGTGGGAACCGTGGTTTAACATATTGAGTTACCAGTAGAAAAACGGCCTCACAAACATTTTATCTGTGTGGGCTTTTTTGTGGGTCAATTTGAATGACTAATAACTTCTCTAGCTTTGTGAAGGAGAGATAATTTGCTTAACGGAAACTGCATGATTGTTTTGTTTGGATCTTTGGTATGAAGCTTGTGGACTTTCGTAATGTGCAGCTGTGGAAATCATTGCTGTGGAATTTATGTGTGGTCCACTTTTAGAAATAAGATTCTGTATAGTACCAAAAATGTTTATTTGTCTTTAAACTATAGTGTATATAGGACCGTATAGAAAAACCACTGTATGAGCCCAAGATATTATAATGTTTTGTCTGCATAACTTCATTTCATGAATTAATATACAGTATATCCATTACATTATTTCAGGCATGCAGCACATTTCGGTTCCAAGCAGAGGGGCAAAGATAAGCAGATGATGGGACTTTAATTTTGCACTTTTACTATGCAAAACATAAGCATTTTGCCAATCATGTACAGCAGTCTCATTAACATTTTTGGGCTGAAAGGCATCTGGGATGGACCATCACCGGAAACATGCATTGTGGAATCTGTATTACAGAACTTTTTTGGAAGGTATAGGAGTGTATCAGTATGTTACTGTTATGCAGCATTAATATGAAAAATGAAAAAACAAAATAATTTCCCTCAAGACATCAATGCATTTTTAATAAGACAATGTATGTGTGGATAATTTTGAAGCTCAAAATGTGACAACCCTGTACTGTTGTGCAGCTTAAGATGTGTTTGCAGAAAAAACATGACAAATTGGCACCTGAAACACTTCACTGCTTGGTATTATTAGTGCCAAAATGTATTTTTATGGAATGGCAGCATTATAAAGCAGTAAATGCTTTATTGGGCCAATTTATTTTGAACTTGTTGCAGAAATGCATATTAACACATGAAATGAAGTTGAGCAGACAAAACATGAATTAAATACAATAAATACAGGTGTGTACAATTGTAATTGGGGGTGCACTATTGCAGTTTGTGTTGTGTGTATATACAGCTCTGGAAAAAAATAAGAGACTACAAAAAAAATATGAGTTTCATTAAATTTACCAAAATGAAGACTGGTGGAGTAGAACATGCCAAGATGCATGAAAACTGTGATTAAAAACCAGGGTTGTTCCACCACATATTAATTTCTGAACTTCTAAAACTTTATGAATATAAACTTGTTTTCTTTGCATTATTTGAGGTCTTAAACCTCTGCATTTTTTTTTTGCTATTTCAGCCATTTCTCATTGTCTGCAAACAAATGCTTTAAATGACAATATTTTAATTTGGAATTTGGGAGAAATGTTGTCCATAGTTTAAAATAAAAAAATTTGAATAAAAAAAAACAATGTTAGTTTTACTCAAATATATACTTATAAATATCAAAATCCGAGAAACTGATTCAGAAACTGAAGTGGTCTCTCTCCTATTTTTTCCAGAGCTGGATATGTTTGGACACACCTGTTTTCAATGTGTTTTCTTTCTTTTTATTATGTTTTACGTTTTACATGTTGTATGATTCTTCTAAGAAGCCACATTTATCTTTAATGGAGAATTAGCCTACTCTTGGTATCTCAGTGTCTTCATGAGGTAGAGTCATTTGGAATAGATTTATTTAAGAAGTTACTGCAGGTGCTGAATAAACACAAACACTTTTTTGTTTTCTAGATAATTCCATCTGTGTCCCTTTATTGTTTTCATGTTTTTAATAGTAATCTACTATGTAAATCTATTTTACCAGGTACAGAATGACATTACTACCACATACTGCTACATATAGAGACTGCCTTAATTTAAGAACACTTGCATCCCTGTTTTTTAAGGGTGCAAATCTGTCCAAATCACCTGGCAACTGAACTACTAGTAGGACTGCTAGTCCTCTGCCCCAGTCCCCCCCCCCCCCCCTTTTTTTTTCTTTATATTGGCCCTGTGTTTTCCCATTCCTACCCCCCACAGCTCCCTGTCCCACCCTGAAAGTCTCAAAAATGAGACTAGGCTGTGATTGGCTCTGGTGTGGGCCTGCAGGCCTGCTATTGGCTGACAGAGCTTTGGAAGCATTTGCATTCTGAGGAAAGGCTGTGCCTATTGATGTGTTGCAGGGAGAGGGAGGGAGGGAGGAAAAGGAAGCAAAAAGGGAGGGACAGAGGAAAAGAATAGAGGGGAAGAGTCTCTTATTCCTAGGAACGAGTGTAGTGACAGTTCTGGTGGAAGGGGCTTTGGAGCTGGTGCCTTGTGGGAGAGGAGACAATGGTGGACGTCTCTGCATGCTTTCAAGGGCTGTGAGGAGAGGAGGAGGGCTGGATATTGAAGCACAGGGATCACTGGAGAGCTGCACTGCGCAAAGATGGGAGCTGAAATGACAATGGAGTTTTTTAAGCAGCTTGGTTCTTAGAAGAGGGGGATTCTTGGAGTTTGGAAACTAACAGGGATAAGGATTGTGGCATGTAAATCTCAGTTTGGAACAAGAGGTAAGAATATATGTATATATATATGTGTTTGTATGAATATGTTTGTCTGTGTCTGTGTGTGCCATCTCACTCCTTACTCCATTACCACAGTGTAACAAAGCTTGGATCCCTCACCCTTAGGGGGTCTTTCAGCATGATGAAGCAACTGCTCAGTGGTAATACATGTTTAAACACACAGATAAAAACAGGGCTGTCCTAGGCAGGGTTAACCTACAGATGTAGATCCAGTGTCTGGATTTCAGCATTACAGTAATTTAGCATGAAATGATTGATGCTTAAAAAATGTCTTTAATGGCTTTTAAAAAATGGCTTTTAAAAAAAACATCAGGTAAAAAAACACAGCTTTCTGCTAAGTAAAAACTAGATTACATTTTAAAAAGCCTTGAAAGAAACAGTGTCAGGTAAATCACATAACATTGTGTGCAGTGTAAAAGACAGCCCCACTAAACTGTTAATGTGCAACCTGTCACATTATGTGCTGCCTTATGTGATGTCACTCTCTTAGCCTCTCCTTTACTGCAATTTAATTTAACCTTCTCAATAGGCCAGGGCATTGCTACAGCTCTGGAAAAAAAATAAGAGGCCACTTCAGTTTCTCAATCGGTTTCTCTGATTTTGCTATTTATAGGTATATGTTTGAGTAAAATGAACATTGTTGTTTTATTCTATAAACCACTGACAACATTTCTCCTATTCCTAATTCCAAATAAAAATATTGTAATTTAGAGCATTTATGTGCAGAAAATGAGAAATGGCTGAAATAACAAAAAAGATGCAGAGCTTTCAAACCTCAAAAAATGGAAAGAAAACAAGTTCATATTCATTAAGTTTTAGGAGTTCAGAAATCAATATTTGGTGGAATAACCCTGTTTTTTAATCAGTTTTCCTGCATCTTGGCATGTTCTCCTCCACCAGTCTTACACACTGCTTTTGGAACTTGCTGCTGGAGTGGCATAACTTTATGCCACTCCTGGTGCAAAAATTCAAGCAGTTCAGCTTGGTTTGATGGCTTGTGATCATCCATCTTCCTCTTGATTATATTCCAGAGGTTTTCAAGGTTTGGATTGAACAACAACAAATAACATAAGTATTGTGTGTATAGACCTACTACGTAAATTGAAGCTAGTAACTTCCTTTTAACAACCATGACATAACAGTATTGTGCGACACAAACTATATAATAATCTAATGTCCCATTACTTTTAGGATGTTTTTTTGTCCAATACAAGCTAAAAAAGGCTGCACAACATTGACCTTTTAATTATGTGTGTGGGGCCTCCTAAACTGAATATGAGTGTGATTTCTGTCAAAGTCCCTTGTCTGTTCGTGTGGACAATTCCAGCTAGATGCTGCTGGTCATGATCATTACCATCTCCTGCACTGTCTACTGTGGGTAATAATGCTTTATATTAAATATTCCTGGAACATTGTGGATTGATGAATGTTAAATGCCCGTGAAACCTAGAAATTAAATATCCCATCCATCTGGAACCCATAACTAAGTCTCACGTTGCCTTGCCATGAGCATGCTGCCAGTGCTCAGCCTTACTCACAAAATAACTCCTCATCCTCACAACTTATATAGTTTACAAGCTGTCTACTAAATTAATACTTTATGAACAACCTACATACATGTCTTATGATTTTTAGTATGTCAGTCTACATTTTCAGCCATAAATGTATATATATATATATATATATATATATATATATATATATATATATATATATATATATATACATATATACAGATCCTTTACATCATGTCCCAAAATAAGACACTAGTAGACATTTCTTATGGAAAATGTACACTAACATACAGGAGTATAAATGTGTCAGAGAGACAGTTTTATGGCTAGGTACATTATATATTACTTTACATAGAATCATACAACTCAAAGACAAAGCCAGAGATATCGACATTCACCATTTGTGTTGGATACAGATGGAATTAGGCCTCCACCTTTAACCTATCTGTGCAGTGAACACACACTTACACGCTAGTGAGCAAACACACGCAGTTATAAAATGAGAGGTGGTCAGTTTTTGCAGTGGTGCCTGGAAACCAGGCAGGGTTAAGGGCCTTGCTCAAGGGCTTAACAGTGTCATCTTGGTGACCCCAGATATTGAACCCACAGCCATGTCATTCTCTAACCACTGAGCCACCACTGCCCAAGCTGAATGCTTTAATAGTTCTATGGGTGGATAAAGGTTTTTGCCTCTATGAAGAAACCAGTGTTATATGGATTATTATAGAAAATTTTAAAAGTTTACTTCATAGCACTAGGAAAAAATGGTATTGCAGCAAGTCACAAATCCCCCTTTTTGTAATTTAGAAAACCCTTATTGCTTAAAGCCAGTACATATGCTGATGTGGGAGTTTTACTGACACTAAGTTGACTTGTTTGGAGTGAAACTGGGTGGTTGATGGTCTTGTTGTGGTTATGATTAAGATTGAAACCAAAATGATCACAGGAGACAAAATATAGGAGGGAAATCTGTTCGCATCTACTTGGAAGCCGTGCATTGGATCTTTTCAAAATAGATTTTTGACAGGACATGGAAATGGTTTTCGTTAAAGGGGGTACAGAGTCATTGACATCATTAAGGCAGTAGCAGTATTGGGTAACAATAGTTGATATTGGGCAGTGGAAATGTTTGTGATTGCAGAGCGCATTTCATGATTTGTGAAATATATTTGAATAATTTCTTAAATGTTGTATTTAAAAATATTTTTAGAAATAAATATCATCTTAAAATTTCTGCCTGGATTCTACATTACCTACACAAATAGCAAAGTAGGCTAAAATACAGTCTATTGCTAGACCAAGCAAAAAGCAGTTATAAAATACATATTTTAAATACATATTGGAGCACACCCCCAAAAACTTGATGATTTCAATGTATGTTAATGTAAAGAAATATAAGATTTAAGTAATTTTGCATATTTTCTATTAGTTTGATAATCACAATTTGCTGTAAAGGGTAATAATGCTCTAAATGCTCTAATGATAAGGGGCCATGCATGGACCTAGGCCTGTAAAAAAACAATATAAACAACTATATAAACAAATAGTCTTTTAAAGTTATTTTTAGGTTATTTATAATGCTAGCATTCTAGAATGTTGTTAAACAATGGCATTTAGATGCTTTGTATATCTGCTTCCAATCACCAATGTTGTGAACAGTTTTGACTTTCCGTTCAACACTGCTGCATGACTGTTTACATCTTAAGGATTTAACCTCTCCAGCCTCTCTGTGGCGCCAAAAGTGTGTCTGGCTTTTTGCCCACTGGTTTGATTTAGGACTAACTCAGCTAGTTTGCTTTTCTTTTCATGTAATTACTAATTAGTAATCATTAGGGGTGAATTGTTAAAATGTTTCCATTTAAAGGAGAAATCTAGTGTAAAATGAACTTTTGTCGAATAGCCCACCTCCATTTACTCCTAGCATTAAAAAAAATACATTGTTTTTAGCCAATGTTCCCAACAGGCTTATAATGCTAGTAATAGGGGCACAACATTCCCCCTGAAAATAAAATGACTACTTTTACACCATTAACAAGCTTAAAGTAGCTCAACACTTCATTGGTAGAATTCCAAGAAGTGCACAGATAGTTCATTAAAAAACTTGAGATAGTTCTCTGGTGCCAATATCTTGAAATGAAGTCATGATAAGTCAACTGTAACTGGATCAGGTTCCAAGTTGATAGTACTTCATTAATTCAAGAAAGTACATGTACTGCAGCTAGAGCTAAATCTGAGTCAAGACTGAGATTTGGAGAGACAAGAACAAGACCAGATTTAGTTATTTATTATCATATAAAATTAAAAATAAAAGAAAATGGTAAAATTGATGAGCCCATAAAAAAGGTAGACTAGGGGAATAGATTGCTACATTTATTTTATGGAAATGCATTTAAATATCAAAATTGTACTGTTTTATTGTCATGGTATAGCAGTATGTGATCTGATCATAATGTGTTACTTACTGTATAAGTTGAGGGTTGTTATCTTGTGAGTAAGGTTGATTAGTGACACTGGACAATTATTAGAGTTGTAGCCTGATAGTAGGTACCAAATGGATGGGACGTTGGATAACCAGGTTCCATGTTGTGCAGGAATTGAACATTCCACAATTCACAGTGTCAGTGTGAAGCAGAAAACTAATGTGTCAAAGAAGACATTACTCCACTCAGTGGACAGAGCAGTAGGTGTGCTAATGATTGTGACTAGTCCTATGTCTGTACATATCCTGCAGGTCCGTATAGTGTTGTTTAGCATCCACCATGGGACATGGCAAAAGTCATGGGACCCAACATTTGGAATGTATTTCTGTATGTTCAAATCGCAACATGAAGTCTAGTATAAGACTATGCCAACTCATTAATTTATTCATTTATTCATCTTAAATCCATTTCGGGTCGTGGGAAGGCAGAATAAACCCAGGACAAACCACCAATCCATCACAGGGCAGACAGACAGACACACAGTCACTCACACCTAGGGACAATTTTAAATTCATTTCATACAGAAAATACAGGAAACCCACGCAGACACTGAAAGAGCATGCAAACTGCTTGATTAAATTCTTAAAAAAATAATTTACTGGAATATATTAGATTCAAAGTATTTTTATTAATGGAAAAACATTTAACATTCAGCAAGATATGGCATTTCTCTCACAAAAAGAATCGGATGATCACCCATTTATATACATGTTTGCCAAATACAGGTATATCTGTTCTTAAAAAGTGATAACATATTTACAAATATAATCATCAACACTTTGTAAACATGAAATTAGGCCTGTTAGGATAACTTATTGATAATTTATGATAATTTATAGATAAATTGTTTTAAAAAATAATTGTGATTAATGATATTATTGTAATTTTACTTTCATGCCACTAATATAATAATACGAAAACAGCATTAAAATGCAACTAGACTATTTTAAAAAGCACTAAGCCTTTGAAAATTAAGAAAAAATATACCGTGGTATATAAATATAAATATTTGTAAATATTCTTAAAAAATAAAATAATTCTACTAGTTAACATACCGGTCTGTTCATGTTAATAGATTTTCTTGCTAAAAAAACTTAATAAATAATCCAGCATTTTTTGGAAAATATATAGTCCAAAAAATAATTGTATTCTATAATTATATTAATTTTATTTTAATATTAATAAAATAATAATGTAGAAATATTATAATGGCATAATAATGCAGTTACTACAGTTTTACTACTTTTATTTATTAAGAATTTTCAGGCATAGAAATATAAATGTGTTTAAATGTCTTAAACAAATAAAACACAAATACAGTTTATACCAGCTTAATCACATTAATGGAGGCTTCTAAAGCAAAAACAATGGGTAATATTGAGTTAATCCAAAAACTTTTGAGGTCATGTCTTTATATCGGACAATGAGTCGATAATGTAATTATTGTGACAGGCCTGCAAGCAGTGAAAGAGAGAGTACATGAATGAGAGAGAGAGAGAGAGAGAAACAGAGAGAGTGAGAGAGTGAGAGAAAGGAGTGGGCATAGGGGTTAATGTGTGTGGAGGTGCAGATGTTTCAGGCTTTGTGTCCGTGGCCAAGGCGATGGCTGGGTTATTTATGTCACAGTGAGGCCAGGGCTCCATGACGATCAGCCATTCAGACCGTCTCTCTCCTCCACACACTTTCCCTCTCTCAGCTGATATGTGACTATCTGAAGAACCCACTCCTCTCTCTCTATTTCTCTTAACAATAAAACGAGAGTGCAGAACTGGACAGCACACTATTTCAGTTGTTCCTAAAGAACTTTACCATCAGTGAAGCTCGGCTTTTGTGGGAACTCAAAATGTGTTTTTCTTATAAAATGGATCTTCAATAAAGGCGGACTTTGTCTCAGAGTGAGAGCCGTGGCAATAAGCGCTTGGAGTTGACGTCTATGGCTGTACAATGCAGGAATGTTAGAGCCTGAAAATCCAAGTGCTTTTCTCTGTATTAGGGTTAGGGGTGTGGCGTATTGTATGGGACACACAATAAATCATGACAGCAATATTGTGATTTTAAAAAAGCATATTATTAATAAAGAGTATATATCTTTTTGGGATAATTGTTTATTTTTGCTATTTATATGCATGCCCAATATATATTGTATCCTTTAGTATTGTGGTAATTTTTTGTAACATTATTTTTATTACATTAATATGCTGATTCATTATCATTATTGATTGATTATTTTGGTATTCGACTAATCTAATGATTATTTTTTCGATTAGTCGATTAGTCAGCTATTATTTTTGCAATGTTCTCCATCTCTAAAAAAGATAGAAACAGCTGAACATGAGGTTTAAATGGCATTTAAATGTCCAGATGCTGTTTAAACATGGAAATTACTGATATTTAGTGAGTTAATATGTAATCTGATTTGTTTGGGCACTTTTGGAGACACAGACTAAGTTGAGTGTAAACTGTGTGATTGAGCCATTTACCCATCTCACATTGTGTGTTTATCCCCATTATTTTGTGAAATGCAGTACTGTTACAAAGTAAGCATTAGTTGGCAATTAAATTTGTAGACGACAAATTTAAATAATTAACATTGTCAATTATATTGACTAATCGTTGCAGCCCTAATTATTATTACTCTTAATTTATAAAATAATTGTGGTCATGGTAAGGTGCTGATGTTTACAAAAGGTTTGAAACTGTTATATGCAAGGATCTGTATTTTTCCAGTGTTTTATCACTGGTTTTATCACTGATTTTTAGGGCCATATTGCCCAATCCTAATTAGGATCTGACTAATATGAACATCACTGATATCAGCAATAGTGTTACTTAAAGAGGGTGGAATAATATCCAATACTGCCAATGCAATGTGGTCCAACCCAAAGCAGAGAACGCAAACAATAAGCACCATTTCTCTTCTTGTGTTATGAAGTTAATAAGGATATTTTTGCCTATTAGACCATGTCATTGGTTATGTTAGACTCAATTATCATATTATTAAAACTTTTTTCTTAGTGTATTGATCAGCAATGTGATAATTGTATCACCATGAAAAATAATATTAAAGGAGTCCAAGTACACCTGCATTTCTCCCACCAGTTTGTTTAGTAGCTAGCTGACCCTCATATATACATTTATACATATAGTGCATATATAGGGCTTTATGAAATCAACTTTTATTCTGTTTTCGTTTTTCATCATTTTTCATCACAGTTCGGCCTTTTACGTTTTAATAGTGCTGTCAAGTGATTTTTTTTATCCAGTTAGGAGAGTACTGTTCCAAATCTCATTAGTACATTTTACTCCTTATATAGTTCACTATCATACGCCCATCATTTATAAATGTGCACTAATTAAATCTTCCAATGTATACCATAATGCAATGCAGTGGTGTTGTGTCAGACATCCTCAGAGCTTCACAAACTAAGATAGTTTGTTGTTTGAATGTTCTCTAGTCAGCTAGTGAATAAGTGAACTGTTCAGCTTAGCATATGCCTCTTTTCGACACATTAAATCAGCCCTCCCCTCTTTTTCACCTGCTGTTGATGCAGCATGACTGGCTAGCTAGCACGCAAATAAACATAGCACAAAGAAAATACAGCTCTGGAAAAAAAAGAGACCATTTAATGATGAGTTTCTTTGATTGTACCAATTTTAAACCTCTGGAATATAATCAAGAGGAAGCTGGATTATCACAAGCCATCAAACCAAGCTGAACTGCTTGAAATTTTGCACCATGAGTGGCGGCATTAAGTTATCCAAAAGCAGTATGTAAGACTGGTGGAGGAGAACATGCCAAGATGCATGAAAACTGGGTTATTCCAAAAATCAGGGTTATGCCACCAAAAAATGTTTTCTGTACTCTTAAAACTTTATGAATATGAACTTGTTTTTCTTGCATTATTTGAGCAATTATTTGACAATAAATATTATACTGTTGGAAAGCCTTTTAGTTTCCCTTTCAAATGGAGTCACATTTGTAAGGAAAATGCATTTGTTGGATGAGGGTGTATGTGGCTTGCGCTCATAAAAAAATAAACAAATCTTTACTGCCAAACAGCTCATTTTGCCATTAACTTGATTGATGTTTGATGGGGTGCCTGTCTCTGACATCCCCTGTGATATGAAACATGGCTTTAAATTTGGAGATGGAACTAGAGCTCGCTCCAAATAAGGCTGCAACTTGGTTTTGATCCAGATCAAGCCAAATGTGGAATGCCGATTCTCTAAGCAGACCTCAACTGACCTGTGTAGCAGGGCCATGCTCACAGGTGCTGTCAGTCAGGTGCCAATCAAGCAGCATCTGGGGGAACCAGAAGCTCAAAACAAGTGTGAATAGAACAGCAAAATAAGCTGTTTGGCAACGACAGAGATTTGACAGGATTTGGGTAATTCTTCATGGGCACAACCCACATACTCAGCCCAGTCATGCTGCATCAATGGCAGGTGGAAAAAAGGCAAGGTCTGATATGATGTGTCCAAATGAGGCGTGTGCTAAGCTGTTTGGAATGGTTCACTCATTAACTCATTCACTGACTGACTAGAAAACGTCCAAACAACAAACCATTGGGTTTGGGAAATTGTTAACATTTTAACAATTTGTATAAAAAAACCTTTTAGATATATGAAAAAAATACAAAAATAAAAACATTTACTTTCTCTACATATGTATTTCCTGTACATTGTTGCTACTTGAAAATTATGCTTTTTTATCAAATGATAATCAGTTTTGTTGAATTTGCCATTTCATAAACTCACACAACATATTTTAATTAAAAGTCAATTCTTGTCATTTTAATGTGATTTTCCAGATAAGAAATGTGTAATATAAAACATACTATATATTTACTGGGCAAAGCTTATAAGATTTTTTTTACGATGATATACAGTACTGTGCAAGCGTTTTAGGCACCAAAGCAAATTACATTAATCCATTTATCTCAGCAAAATATGTGTGTTTTGCCTGAAAAAGCACCATATATGATTTAAGCAGATGCAAAAAAACAAACATACAGTAAAACATAACAAGAAATTCCAATTTTTAAATAAGTAAGTGTATATCCTGTGAACCAAGCTGAAGAACAAAGTGTAGTTCCAGATTTCTCCTGGATGATTTCCCTCAGCCAGCATGTGTATATGTTCAGTTCCATCAGCAGCTCACCTGATTTACCAAATTTACCAATTTACCAAACCAGTTGTTGATTAATATGATGAGAACTAGAAATAACTCTATTAAACTTAGATGAGCATTAGGAGATATTTTAAGGAAATCAGTGCTTTAAAAGCTTTGTTTCTTGTAAAATTGCTGTTTGTATTTATTGTAATGTTAGTGTTTTACTGAGTGTTTTAATAAACACTAACTTCACAGATAAGATTTTTCTTTACTGAAATTCCCACAGGTGCCTAAAACATTTGCACAATACTGTACATTATAGTGGTGCCTCCATCTCTGTATCTGTCATTACCTTTCTCACTTTTCCCTTCATCACACTGCACCTGCTAAATTATTCATTTAAACTGACCTCCAGTAAGCACTGAGCTTCAGGCCTATCTATGAAATGAAATGGGAGAGATCTCTGGTGATAAACAACTGTTAAGGAAGGCGATGAGATGGATTACTGTAATATAAAGTGTCTTAGCAACCTGACAGTATGTAAGCTTGATATAAATAACGGACTGACTGGAAATGTTTGAACTAGGCAGTCTCTCTAAATCCACTGCAAGTGTTTAGGCTGTGCTCATTCCTCAGAGCTGAGCTGGCCTGTTTTTCACTCACGTTGTTCCCTTTGCCCATTAAATGTGGGAGAACCCAGTCTGTCACAGGCAAGTCTGGATCCGCCACGCACCGCTGAGGAATTTAGCAGGCTCATACAGCATTACCACTGTTGGACAGATCCTCCTCTCGTGTTGCCTCCTCCTACCTGCATTCTCCTGCATACGGATATTGACTCATCATAGATTATTGATCAGAGAAGGCCAGGCCATTTGGGTTTAGTGTGACCCTACAGTGGCACTATAGTCTGCCCCACATTTTAGGGATTGTGACGACAGCTTCCAAAGAACAGTGATGTTGCAATAATGATAAATTTCATGAATCACCCCATGTGTCAGACAGTCTTCAGTAACATAACTCTTCTCTCGTTTACAGGAAGGCAGATGTGACTACAGGCCGAGCCCATGGCATCCCCGCAGTCCCTTACCCCACATCCTACAGGTGAACAAAACCCTTTTACATGTCTAAACCCATTATAGAGACAGTTCAGCTGTATATCAAATTCACACACTTTCAATCTTACTACTCCAGCCAAGACAAGCTGGAGTAGCAAGTGTTGGAAGCTCACCAGCTCAGCTACCAGTTTAGATTTATACACTGTTTAAAGATACATAAATCATCATCCTTTTACTTTAGACATTTAGTTACTTAATGGTGAAGGTAAAACACTAAGAACACTAAGAACTACAAAGGATATAAAAAATCAAATGATTATCAAAAAAGCATGTTTTTTTTTTATTAGGGGTGTGCCAATAGACACGTGACACAATCTCCATATCTTAATATTGTGATACCGTATATATTTTGCTAATTACTGTATTCATTTTAATTGTTTGTTTGCTGTTTTAATGCAGTAAATATCTTACAATTTACTTTTTTATTACATTAGTTGTTTTCTGATTTTTGGTATTTAGTTTTTTTTTGTTACACTATTACAAATTTATACAAAATCAAGGCCTTGGTAAATTACTGTTTATGAAATAATGAAATAATATTATGAAATATTTTTTCGTTCTATTTATTTTGTTGTAATATGTTCTTTAAATGAATTAAAACAATATTTTATCATATCGGCAAAAATATTGTTATTACAAAAATACCCTGAAATATCATGATATTATTTTAGGTACATATTGCCTACCTGAAATATTGTTTGATACAATTGGACATTGCACGCCTATATGATTTGATGATTGTGCATGCACCCATTGTGATGGCGATGCATAAGCAATAATGTACATTATTTATATTTATCATTTATACTTATATATTTTATATGTATAGACATATCACTATAGGAGAATTAAAAACAAAACAGTGTGAGGTTGCTTTTTAGATCTTAAAAATATGATGATAACTACATTGTCAAACAGGATTAGTTGCACATCCTATTAGGATAAATACGATGAAGAATGTGTGTCACCATGAAACGTTAAGCTGTAAGCCATTGAATTTGTGTGCTATTGTGAGAAGTATTTCAAATGATTTATAGACACTGCTTCTCACACATTATTTACTGATTTATACCTCTTCTCTACACATTTTTTGATGTAGTCCTACATAATCTTGTGCTTGAACTGTGTAACATCCTGTGATGTCTTGTTGATTATTCGTTGATTAGTCATTCATTATGGTTTTTCATCTTTCCAGGAAATAAACAAGGTAAAACCTAAAAAAACAGTTGCTGAATTTCACTGTAAACTGTTCTTTTTAACTGCTAGTGAAATAATTGAATGTGTATGTATAATAATAATATAATAATAATGTGTGTGGACTTTTGCATCATGCTTAGCATAAGCATGAACTCCCATTTCTTGTTAGTTGTATATGGAGCTCCACAGCTCCAGACACCAAACATGTTTTGGCTGCTTAAGTATATTTGGAGTAAGGAGCAATTATGCAAATATAATACTTTTGCTTCAGGTATTTCCAGCTCTTAAGCTCCTTGGTACAGCCTTGGGCAGTCAAAGGTGGAGGATTTGGACCAGAGCAGCTTGCAGCAGTTTCTGTAGGATCAGTGTTACAGCATGATTTTCTAGGTTTGGATCCGGTCCGTACCCAGTAAGACGTCCGAGTATTTGGCTCAGGCTGTGCAGTGTGACTGTCTTAATCTGCAGCGAGCCTGAGAAAGCGTTAGAGCGCTGCGTTGTTGTAAAGCTAGTTGACCATATGCTGTGTCAGAGGGATCCCACATCAATACCATATGCCACCTGGCCCTGACACACATCCATCCGACAGTCATGGAGACCGCCTGCATGACCCAGTCTCTCAAGTTTCTGGTTTCGCCAAAAATTCACCTGGCAAGTCCGAAGAGGTTTTCCTATTTTTGCTGGAGTGAAACTGATGAGGAGAGAAGGCAAGGTAATGACCTGGTGTTATTAATTCAGAAATATTTGGAAGATAGTCCACACAAAGAGAGCTGTGAATCAGGAAAGAACAGGGGGATTTTTAGCCTGTTTTGCCATTGACCCTTAGACTGATACTGAAGTCATGTGGTTTGATTGGAATACAGTTACTGTTTAACTAGACGAGCTACAGTAAATGGTACATCTAAAAGTACAGTTTCGAGTACAAACAAGCAAAAAGGCTGCTAAGACTTTCATTTGTGTATGCATTAAGTTGACCATATGGTGAGATTGACTAATCCCCTTTCTTTACCTGCCCTGGTCCTTTACTGCAGCTCTGGAGAAACAGTAATCCCCAGTTTCTTAATGTCTTCTAAGTGTCTAGCAGATTGTGTTATTGTTTTATTGTTTTCTAAAGCAGTGAGGTATACTCAATACCCATGGTGGGCTGGTGTGTGTTTGACGAGTAATGTGAAAGGAAAAACTGGTAGTTTATATTGGTGTCACTTCCACAGAGACATTGTTTACACCTGCTCACTTCATATAAGCAGTATCTGGATTGAATAGAGTATGCATTTACACTTGGTTGTCAAATGTGTCTCCAAATAGTTTGACTAAAATGTGACTGTTGTTTAAAGAAAATATGTCCTGGGAGGAGTTTTAGTTGTTGAATGCGTCTTGGAGAGATGGATGTTTTTGCACTATGCAAAAACGTGGTTCAAATGCATCCCAGGCAGAATTTTTTAAAACTTAGTTCCATGATAATACCAGTACTTAGTTTAAAAGCAATCTAGTTTTCATTTGTTTTGCTATTTTCTGTATATTTGTTTATGCTTGGTGTGGACTTTTTGTTACATTATTTAAGCATAAATAATTTAAACATAATACAAAAGAGGGAGTGCTATAAAGTGTAATATTGGCAATATTACACTTTATAGCAGAAACCTCTCAGATGTATAATTGTGATTATACCACAGTTCCATTATTGCTGTTTATTGAAAGATTTTGAGTTAAAGACGATGAGAAAATACGATCTGTTTGGTTATTACTGTAGCTGTGTTGTTTGGTTTGTAAGCGCTGCATCGTTGCTAGGTTACCTGTATGTGGTGAAGTAATACATGGAGAGCTTCGGTTACAGTGCATTACCGGCTGATAACTGAACTAATAAAACACCTCTGAGCCAATCACATTGCAGGTTCAGAACTAACTGTGGTATAATGTTACATTTCTAACTGCTGTTTACAAAAGAGAATATTTAAAAAAAAAAAAAAAATAGTCTCTGCAAAATATTTGAAACTGTTGTGAATAAAACTTGAACATTTATTTTGCTGCATTAATTTGTTAAACTTAAATTTTTTTTAATGTTTTGTAACATTGCCAAGAATATCGTTTAAAAAAAAATCCATAAAATGTTGTGATATAATTTTATGGCCATATCACCCACTGCTAGACTCAGACCACCTCCTGAAGTGGTTTTAGTGATTGAGTAATTTGTGTCTGGTTTAAATGCTTTTTGAGTGTGTAATACTTGCATTCTTATGATGCTTGGCTCAGATATAGGTGGCCAGGTGTAAACAGGATCTTAGAGTGGTTCAGATAATCTGTGTAACAATACAAAAAAAAATACATATGAACCTAATTTTGTTATAAATATGCAGGAGCATGTATGCTTAATGTACTTTAAATCATCTGAAGACTGCACACCGTGATTCATTTTTCATCCATTTCTGTATCTAGAGTAGTAACTATGGTTTCAAAGCACACAACACATTGAGTCAGCTGAGTGTAGAATTATGATCAAGATGACTGGAATCCAGTTTGTTACTGTGTCTCTGACCCATGGGCTGGACCCTGCAAACGTTTTACAGCTTGTTTTGCTCGTTCCGCCCAACTCTCTGCATGACTCACAAGAAGTTTTTTTTTTTGACTGCAGAATTTTAGACTAAGCCCACATACGCCCCTTGTTTCCATTGTATGCACAGTAACACATGGTCTCCCTGCCACAGACCTGCACAGCCATCGCACACGCTTTACTGTCTCCTTACGGTTGCATACATTGGATTTACCAATGTCTTGTCATCTGAAATGACGTTGCTGTTTGTTACCAGTCCTGTGGTGTTCACGTCTGTGTGTCTGTGTTATTTTCAGCCAGTAGGTCATAATTTTCCCTGGTCTTGGGTTTGGAACGGTGACATTTGTTGTGAACTGAAGGCAACCCACAGTTACTGTGGGACAGAATGGCCTTAGTTCTGACAGTAGTTAGCACAATCAGCCTTTTGCTCTTTGTTACACGCTGGGTAGTGATTCCCTGAGCCAGTGTGGTGCAGTGACGTTATGTGGTTTGTTACCCAGCAAATAGAGAGCTAACAGAGAGACAGAGAGCTTTAAATGGCTATTCCAGCCTAGACCTTGCCTTTAATAACCTCCCTGCTGAAAAACAAGTAAAACCAGGCAAGCCTAGTTTTGCCAAACCACCACTGGCTACAGAGAATCCCCAATGGAATTTCAATACCCTGCTAAAAAGTCCAGTTTGAGACCAGCTGGTCATCTAGAAAAAAACCATAACCTACACTGCTAGTTTAGCTTGTTAACTAGCTCTCTTGATAAGCGTAGATTATGTTTTTTTTCTGGATTTTTTAGCAGCATAGGGATGCTCTTTATTTTACTATTTTATATGACCCTGTTTGGTAAAGAACTCAAGTCTTGCTTCTTGGCTTTCAGAGCCTTAAGACATAGACTATATACTTTGTATTTTATTTTTTGGTGTGAAGGTTTCTTTCTTCTTTTTTTCTGTTCCTTTTTTGGGTTGATTTTTCATTACTTTGTCCTGTTTTGGCTCATTGATTTAAGCAAATTACAATAAATTAGAATAATTTATTAGTAATAATTTATTCCACTGCAATTATATAATAAATGTCAAGCATTTTAAAAACTTAATAAAGAAATCTTTATTAAAAAAAATATGTGAAGGGCCCTGACCAACATGGCCCTGTGCTGCCTTCAAGTCGTGTCAGAAATATCGTATTTACGAGATGAGAGCAAATGAATGCCACAAACCACAAACTCTTACCAGTGGAAAACGTTTTTTACATAAACCCCAAATTTCCCAGTTGGGGACGTGTTAGTAGCAAGAGGTCAATAAATTGATGCAGACAGATCATATTGTAAACTGCTTACACCTTTGTTATTGCTACAACACTTCAACACTTGCAGGTTGTTATTAGCTAACTAATAAAATCACTAGCAATACATGAAAAATGAAAAAATTACAAATCTAGTAAAATTCACAGTTCTATGGGACAAAAAAAAAACATCCCTCAACTAATGTGTGTCTTATTCGCTTCATTCTCTTGGAGTAGGGCAAAGTAAACCTCCTGTTTTTTTCTAATAATAGACCAAACAAAAGGTTATAAACAAAAGGATTTTCCTCCGAACCAAAAACACTCAAATACATGTCAATAATTACGACTTTTAACCTCGTAAATATGAGTTTCCGAGGAGGACTTGAAGGCAGCTAAAGCAATGCTAATATCACACTAGGGATGCTAACACAGGAGTAGCAGTGCTAAATAAGGCTAATGCTGCAATAGCAGTGGTAATACCACAGTAACTATGCTAAACGAGACCATGGACAGCCTGATGCAACGGCAGGGCCATTTAAGGTGGAACTGCTTATTTAGCTTTGTTTTTTTTAATCAAGAAAGTTGAGTTTGACAAACATACCATTTTTCTGTCTCTACACTTCTTTCATTTACAATAATATGTCAAGCAAAGATTGAAACACACACAAAACATCACAACTTTAGCCAAACTAATAAGAACATTACCTCTCAAAACGAAAGCTTGGAAAAAAGCTTTATTTTTCTACAGGATTTTTTGTCATGTAGTTAAATTCTATAGTGTAGTATTATTTACTTAATAGAATGTTTTTTTACTCACTGCATAACCTGTAATGCTTTATACCAATTTGTCATATAGCCAGTGGGAATTGCTGTGGTGCTTAATCAATCCTAATTGTTAATTTAGTAATTTATATGTAAAGTAATTTTTGTTTAATGGCGAATTTAAACCAGTTTTCACAGGAATATGTTACATTAGTTAGAGATAAATAATGTTAGATCCGGCTTTCTACTGTTTTCACTCGATCAGCAAAAATCAAACCAAAAAAAAAGGGGAAAAAAAGAAAACAAACAGCCCATCTCACCTAAACAACTTTCTTACACCTTTAGGGAATAACATGTCAGTCTAATGTTAGCTTAACTCCTTAAACTGGAAAATCTTGCTCTAGTGACCCTGTGGCATGTTTACAACCGATATAAGGGTGGTTACTGTTATATTTTGCATTTCTGTTCATAAAGCTGAAATGGTGTTTTTGTAATTAATAATATTAATGATATTAATTATATATATATTTTTAATATTCCTAATTTTTTTATTGGAAATACTTAAAGGCAGATTGACCTTTGTGTCAGCTGATTATAGTGTTAAAATATATCATTCTGTCATTAAACATCTGCTTGATTGTGATTATGGGCAGAATCATATATTATCAAAAACAATAATTATTCTGTTCAATTCTCAGAATGTATTAAAATGTAACCCCCACAAAAATGTTTGGTGTATTGTATTTAATCACTGTGTAAATAATCTCTATATTAACATTTGTTTATTCAGTGCATTTTTGTTGATAGCACAAGTTGAGATTTCGTGATACACTGAATTGTTTTCTAAAGCAACATAATCAATTCCTATTGAATTAGGAGATTCATAATAAAATCAAATCTGAATCATGAGGTCAGGGGTTTATACATGTGATTTCAGCCTAATACTATCTCATATGCTCAATTCTCTGAATATTCTGTGTTTTCAGAGTCTATGCCCACTGGAGTGGCTCAGACACCCCAGCAGGAGGAGGAAGAGGATGATGAAGACGAGGAGATGGGAGAGAAGTTTCAGTTTGATGATAGTGAAGAAGAAGAACACAATGCTGCTGGAAACTCTGGTGGAAATAAAACGTTAGGAGTTCCCCCTGCTGAAGCCCAGCCTTCTCAGGGTCCCAGTGGCATTATCATGGCCTCGAATGCACTTTACAGTCAAGCTATGAAGCGTGTCTCATCCGGTCTTTATCAGGAAATAAATGGAGGGACCTCTGCTGGTCAGGAGTACCAAACTATTCCTCCACATTTAACAAGCCCAGGTGAGGTTTTTGACAATGAGTTTATTTTGATTAAAAGTGGTTTAATAATTTGTTGGTATGGAGTGTGATGATGTTCTTGTAAGACAATTTTTTTCTGTTTTTAATTTAGATTTGGTTGCAAGACAGTCTCCTGATGGGTAAGTTGGCGGTAAAGCACAGACGTTTGGGTAGAGGTCAGTAAGGTTGACACATGTATAAGGTTGGCACATGTATAATAACGCAGCCACACAGCATAAATAACTTAAATAATGATGATTTATAATAATTAATATCACTGTATTTTTAAAAGCAGTTTATTAAAGGATACATTGTAGACAGATGTATTTAGTTTTGTAGTGATACATCACCAAACAATTAGAAGTTATTTACCAATTTACAATGTGTTTAAAATAATCTAGTCATGTTACTTTGTGTGTGTATGTATATGAGTGTAGTGGTAGAATATCTGTTGTCATTGTTTGTTGGTAACTCATTTAAAATAACTGTTTTATATTGAGGTGAGTGGACCTTATACTGTATGGTAGTCTAATAGTCAAATCAAATTCTGTGATATAATATTGATATTTCACATATTAAATGTTTTTTGCTACATTTAAAAATAAAACTGTGGGAAAAGTGCATTTTAAAGTGTTTAATTTTTTTTTTTTGTCTTTAATTTATCTTGTGAGAACACTCCTCTGTGCTGTCAGCTGGGCAGTAATGTCCATTATTAGCACTCTAAGGACACAAGATGGCAATTAAGGCAGTGTCATTAAAACCAAGATTCACAATTGGATCAGGATTAAAATAACCAATGCCCAATCAATTAATATATACAATAAAAATGCTTGGATTGGATCCGATCACCCCTAACCACTATTGCTTGCTGTTCCTCTAGATCATTCAGTTATACTGATAGTAAGATGTTTTGCTAATTTAGTTAATGTATATAAATATGTTTGACATTGCATAAATTAAATCTGTTTAAACTATTAACACAATTCTGTAATTATTGGTGAATCATCACACTTGCATAAAAATACCTCATTTAAGAACAATTGAGTTAGAATGTTAAAGTTGACAGTAATACTTTAAACAAGTCATTTCTTGTAGGTCAATAAATGATAAGTTACAGCCCAAAAACCTGGACCCATTTTTTATAGAGTTATATTAATGTTCATAGTAGATTTTGGAAATAATTCATTTGCTTGACTAGTGGCCACTCTTCTAAATGTTTCAGGAGTTCTGTTTCTGCTGAACCTCGAGCCACAGAGGAGACCAAGAGCACATGGAAGAGAAACACCATTTATGAAGGTATTTCTCTCCCCTGTTTAAAAAGTCTTGTTCTTGCACAATGTGTGGGTTTTCTGAAGGGACACACAGTTCTCAGAAACAGCCAGTGTCCGTCTCTGTGTCTGTGATCTGTAGGTTTCTATGCAGGATCTGAGAGCTACTATACGCCTGTCATTAAGAAGGATGTTCTCATGTTTGCTCAGTCAGGTCTGTAGCTCCGTTGGGAAGCTCTGTTACTACAAAAGTCCTCTGTTACCATCACAAAGACTGCAAAATGTGATTTAATGACCACACTCGAATCAGAGCAAAACCTTTCACTAATCAAAACCAGATATGAATGGGATGAGATCACTGGAAGGAAACACTCATTTCAAATTCCCCTTAAGATCAGCTTCATAATAAAGGGATCATGTGTCTTTCAGGGAAATGATTTCAGGGGCAACTTTCCAGGCCAAGATTTTCACATTTTCAGCCTGGCCAACTACTTGTGAATAATGGGATAATAAGTTTTGAAATAGTATGTATGCCCTATAAAGAAATATATCTATATCTTTGATTTTTATTATTTAGTATGTTGGTTTGTTGAATTATTTTAATTTCAAATTATGTATGCTTAATAGGTTTGTCGTATCGAACTCAACAATAAAGCAAAAAGTAATTACACAATAAATAATAGCAATCTTTATTTAGAGTATTTACTGTACCTTGTTTTTTATTTTGTTACACTATTAAGTTTTTACATATGTTACAGCTTATGAAATAGACAAACGTTTATAGATAGTTTATTTCTACTGTATACCGAACTTTAATATTCATTTTTTGCAGTATTTTATTCATGAAAAATAAGTATTTAGTTGTCACAAAAATCCAACGGGCCAAATTCGTCTCCCCCTAAATGTTTTTTATTTTACTTTACAGTGTATTTTTTTTGACATTCTACATGTTATAAGGGTGCTGTGAAATTATCTAGTTATATTAGTACGTTCAGGCTACTTTGTACTGTATTTATCTAATATTTGATTGTACCAGGTTTAACAGGATAAAACGCTTATAAAACACAAATATTTTGACTAGTTTTAGTGATTTTAGTGACTAAGATAACATGTGGGTACTGTACGTGTAGCCCAGCCGGAAACCAGACAGTTTTGCCCCAAGGTTTATGTGTCTTATGGTAATGGGCCACAGCAGACCAGTGATAGGTCCAGAAGGGGTTAAACATGGGCTCCACCTGGGTTGTACACTACACATGGGGCCTAGATGGGACCCATGTGATATTAGGGTGGGCTGTAATGATGGTGATGGGAATTATCCATTACAAACCCAGTCAGATTCCATGCCCACCTGAAACCTAATCTAATCCACGTTCCATCCTTATGATCTGCACATGAGCTCCTATTGGCTAGACTGTTTTAAATCACTGGGTGCTCATACAACTGTTTAGTAATTTATGAGATTTTTCATCAGCTGACTTTGATTTTAAGTATTTCTCTCTCTTTCTCTTTATCCCAATAAATGATAAAACATCAGGAAAATCATTCTTACATAACCGATCCATGATTAAAAAAAATCAGGTAACACTTTACAATAAGGGTACATTAATTAGCAGTACTTGCAGAATGTCTTACTTCATTATTAAATGAGACTTTTATTAACAGACATTATTAATCATTAGAAAATATTTTAAATTATGTCTCAATTTATTATTATTTAAACATTCTTAAGCATGCACATTTAGTTTACTAATGTTTAATAATGCTAGCACTTAACTAGTGTCAGTTCATAATTAGTTGAGACACAACTTAACTTACACATTTATTAATGCTTATCATTCGTACTGTTTTTTTTATAACTCTTATTGTAAAGTATTACCAAAACATCACACACACAGCGGCCTCCCTTGTTAATTGATTTGGCTGCAGATCAAAATGATACACAGATCCATGACTCCAGCTCTAAGATGAATCTGAGTGTTCTGAGTGAAGTGTGTGTGTCTGTTCAGCTCAAGTACCAGCTCGCTCTCAGGAATGGTTCAGTGTGGTGTCAGAACTCACACTGCGGCTGCATAAAGGTATATGTATCCCACAACTAGCCCCGCCCTCCGCTTAGCGTGCTCCTTTAGAGTTTGTTGCTGTAGGTTCATTTTAAACAGCAATCCTCCCTTTCCTTGTTGAAGCACATCCAAAATGCAAACTTTGCGTAAAATGCATTGATCTGAAGGTGGCAATCCTGCTAAATCATTTCTGTCAGAATAATGTAAATAATATGTATTTGACATACATTATATATAATAGTATGATAAAATTGCTCATATTGTGGCCATAGAAGTCCTAACCCTAATGTTCCAGCCTAAAATCAGGCTAAACAATATCTTGGTGTGTTTTTCCCCTACTGTATACAATAAGGGTGTAATCTTACATTTAAATAAACAATTTTATTGTCAACTTATAGTATATATACGCCTTAAATTTGTCTTAAAAATTCAAAATGAATCAAGTAAATAAATTAATTTACAATTTCTAAATAAAATGAACTTTGAATTTAACATAAATGCATTTAATAAAACAAACAAAAAATATGATACCAAATAAAGTTAAATGCAATTGTCTCTATTTATTATGCAAGAGGAAGCAGAAAAGAAAAACGTATGTATTAGGTCATGTCTAACATATTAGTTTGTGACTATCTTTATTTTAGCTGTTGTGCAAAAGAAATTGCAACTTTACACGAGAAGTACCTCTTAGCTTTTATTCCAAGATCATTTTGACGTTATTAAGCCATTCTGACAAACTTAAAAGCAACTTCTGCATTAAAATTGTATAAAATATTTAAGAATTATACAAAAAAAAAGATTTTTTGCATGACAATAGCTTTATACACACACCTATATATATATTTACACACTACCATCCTTGGTTTACCTGTTTGACATCTGTTACCTAGTATGATATTTTGATGCAAAACCCAAATGTTTTTAGTCTACGGCAGAAATAAAGAGATTGGTCACACTGTTACAATACGTTTAAAGGGGAGTGTGTACATTTTGTGTACTAAAAATGGAAACATTTTTTCAGGCACATGTGATGTAATATATGCCTTTTATGAATCTTTACATTAACATTTTTGTATTCAGAATATCTAATAAAACTCAATGATGTTTCAAGTCCTTGTGAGATTTTCCCCGCTTTCTTCCCCCTGATCTTCTGTGCAGTAGCTTAAAATTTGAGCTTTGTTTTAGTCTTGTGCTTTAGTGTTTAGTCTTAGTTTTGTGACTTTGCTATTTTGTGTATAATGTGTATAATTATCTACCTGGATCAGTCACTGTTGTTTTAGCTGCTTATGTGTATGTAGTGAAGGTGTGCACTCTATATATTGATTGGTCTTGTCAAGTGAAAGTGCTGTGTCCTGTACCTTCACTAACATTAAACTGGATATGACCTTCAGATACGCATGCTTAAACAGTTTTAGGATGTTTTTGTCTTTGAGATGTCCTGTAGCAGCAGACAGTCAGGCTTAACATAATACACCATCTGGTAAACACACAGTATCAGCAGATCTCTGTGCAGTGTTATTCCTGACTTTGGAATAGAAATGAAGGTGGTGTGGCTTGATTAGACTATCTGATATAACTGCTCCCTTATGGCTGCAGTGTTATGTTGGTATGATTTAATAAAAGTTGATTAAATTTGCTAGTGACATTGACATCTCTCTGTACGCTGCACCTCAGACTTATATTACATTTGTGCTTACTACAGCATTGTTGTAGCATCTGATTAGTACTCTCACTTTACAGCTACATTTTCAGCCTGCTCTTAGCTTTGCATCTTAGTGTAACGTAGAGTATCAGCTATATAAGAAAGGTTGTCATTGACATTGAACATAATTTCCTTACTCTATAAAATTTCTCTTCTTTAGGAAAACCTGCAATAGGAACAGAGGGAAATGTGGCCTCA